>NW_027365063.1:0-144189 GCF_046119375.1 Phyllobates terribilis | reverse complement strand
GTAATATGTATTCACAAAATGTCCATTTTCTATATGTGTGAACTTCACATCTTTTTTTTTTTTAGTAAGTTTTAGTGCATGATGAGGTGGTGTTTACCTATAGGATCCACCATCTCTTGGACTGGGCACCATTGATGGTATTTATTGGGCCCCACGTTCTTAAGTAAATCTCAATATTGCTTCAAAAAGGTAGCTATGCATATACAGTTTACAGACAGAATGTTAACATATTAAGCAAGAGTGTGACAACTTATCAGTGCTAAATGTGCCATAAAAAAACCCAGCATGTAAAATTCTTAGCTTTGACAAGTGACAACATATCTGGCAAAATGCATTGTAAACCAAATGTAATTTTTAGCTGCAGTAAATTTTAGACAATCAAAATGATGTTAAAATGTGTGTGTTTCTTACAGTCTAGAGGCTGCTTATTCTGATGGAGGAAAACACTGACAGCATCCTTCATGATCACTGAAAGAACTGTTCTCCTTTCTCCTGCCCCACACTGATCTATCTGATCGGTGCAGTGCAGGGGAGAAAGTCACCAGGACTTGCACGGATGTTGCGCATCCTGTGTAGCTGAAAAAACTTCTGCAAGACTAGCCCTTGGACCTCTTTATGAAAAGAAGAACGACACTCCTGATATGTGAGGTGGCATGGATAGGGTCCCAATCAAACAAAGTTGTTGATTAGCCATTGAACCTTTCAGGTCATGTGATCAGTCACATTCCTGGAAGGAATTTCAAGATGTGGTAATGTATACGATGGATGAGTGTACATATATATGTATATATATATATATATATATATATATAAGTGTTTGTGTGTGTGGAGCTGCATGAGTATATAAGAGAGCTGTTGGTGTATGTAAGAAAGCTGTGTACAAGTATGTAGTAAAACAGTGCGTGTATGTAACAGAGGTGTAAGTGCATACTTCAAAGCTGTAGAAAAGCTATATGTGTTAGAACTGTGTTTGTGTATGGAGGAGAGTTGTGTGTGTATTTTGGAAAATTGCGTGTGTGATAATACTAGAGTTGTGCGTATGCAGGAGAGATGTGTGTATGTAGGAAAGAGGGTGGAAACTTATCAATGCTATAGGACCTATGCAAGAACCTAACATGATCAAATTTGACTCATGACAATACAGCTTTAAAAAATGCATTGGCAGCAATTGTACCGATCATCTACTTTCAATGAATTATCAGCAAATTGGTGAAAGTACACCTATTAAAAAAAAAATAACAGCCTCCTCCATATCCCCTCTAGCTGTCCTGTCCATCACCAAGATAGGTGCGTTTTCTGCCATTTTAGGTAGAAGTAATGTTCAACCAATTTGCTTCTAATTTAGACAAAGTAGTAGGAAAGTTTATCAAACAAACTCTACATATGAGCTCTATCTATTTTACAATACGTGTAATATGTATTCACAAAATGTCCATTTTCTATATGTGTGAACTTCACATCTTTTTTTTTTTTAGTAAGTTTTAGTGCATGATGAGGTGGTGTTTACCTATAGGATCCACCATCTCTTGGACTGGGCACCATTGATGGTATTTATTGGGCCCCACGTTCTTAAGTAAATCTCAATATTGCTTCAAAAAGGTAGCTATGCATATACAGTTTACAGACAGAATGTTAACATATTAAGCAAGAGTGTGACAACTTATCAGTGCTAAATGTGCCATAAAAAACCCAGCATGTAAAATTCTTAGCTTTGACAAGTGACAACATATCTGGCAAAATGCATTGTAAACCAAATGTAATTTTTAGCTGCAGTAAATTTTAGACAATCAAAATGATGTTAAAATGTGTGTGTTTCTTACAGTCTAGAGGCTGCTTATTCTGATGGAGGAAAACACTGACAGCATCCTTCATGATCACTGAAAGAACTGTTCTCCTTTCTCCTGCCCCACACTGATCTATCTGATCGGTGCAGTGCAGGGGAGAAAGTCACCAGGACTTGCACGGATGTTGCGCATCCTGTGTAGCTGAAAAAACTTCTGCAAGACTAGCCCTTGGACCTCTTTATGAAAAGAAGAACAACACTCCTGATATGTGAGGTGGCATGGATAGGGTCCCAATCAAACAAAGTTGTTGATTAGCCATTGAACCTTTCAGGTCATGTGATCAGTCACATTCCTGGAAGGAATTTCAAGATGTGGTAATGTATACGATGGATGAGTGTACATATATATATATATATATATATATATATATATAAGTGTTTGTGTGTGTGGAGCTGCATGAGTATATAAGAGAGCTGTTGGTGTATGTAAGAAAGCTGTGTACAAGTATGTAGCAAAACAGTGCGTGTATGTAACAGAGGTGTAAGTGCATACTTCAAAGCTGTAGAAAAGCTATATGTGTTAGAACTGTGTTTGTGTATGGAGGAGAGTTGTGTGTGTATTTTGGAAAATTGCGTGTGTGATAGTAGTAGAGTTGTGTGTATGCAGGAGAGATGTGTGTATGTAGGAAAGAGGGTGGAAACTTATCAATGCTATAGGACCTATGCAAGAACCTAACATGATCAAATTTGACTCATGACAATACAGCTTTAAAAAATGCATTGGCAGCAATTGTACCGATCATCTACTTTCAATGAATTATCAGCAAATTGGTGAAAGTACACCTATTAAAAAAAAAATAACAGCCTCCTCCATATCCCCTCTAGCTGTCCTGTCCATCACCAAGATAGGTGCGTTTTCTGCCATTTTAGGTAGAAGTAATGTTCAACCAATTTGCTTCTAATTTAGACAAAGTAGTAGGAAAGTTTATCAAACAAACTCTACATATGAGCTCTATCTATTTTACAATACGTGTAATATGTATTCACAAAATGTCCATTTTCTATATGTGTGAACTTCACATCTTTTTTTTTTTTAGTAAGTTTTAGTGCATGATGAGGTGGTGTTTACCTATAGGATCCACCATCTCTTGGACTGGGCACCATTGATGGTATTTATTGGGCCCCACGTTCTTAAGTAAATCTCAATATTGCTTCAAAAAGGTAGCTATGCATATACAGTTTACAGACAGAATGTTAACATATTAAGCAAGAGTGTGACAACTTATCAGTGCTAAATGTGCCATAAAAAAACCCAGCATGTAAAATTCTTAGCTTTGACAAGTGACAACATATCTGGCAAAATGCATTGTAAACCAAATGTAATTTTTAGCTGCAGTAAATTTTAGACAATCAAAATGATGTTAAAATGTGTGTGTTTCTTACAGTCTAGAGGCTGCTTATTCTGATGGAGGAAAACACTGACAGCATCCTTCATGATCACTGAAAGAACTGTTCTCCTTTCTCCTGCCCCACACTGATCTATCTGATCGGTGCAGTGCAGGGGAGAAAGTCACCAGGACTTGCACGGATGTTGCGCATCCTGTGTAGCTGAAAAAGCTTCTGCAAGACTAGCCCTTGGACCTCTTTATGAAAAGAAGAACGACACTCCTGATATGTGAGGTGGCATGGATAGGGTCCCAATCAAACAAAGTTGTTGATTAGCCATTGAACCTTTCAGGTCATGTGATCAGTCACATTCCTGGAAGGAATTTCAAGATGTGGTAATGTATACGATGGATGAGTGTACATATATATGTATATATATATATATATATATATATATATAAGTGTTTGTGTGTGTGGAGCTGCATGAGTATATAAGAGAGCTGTTGGTGTATGTAAGAAAGCTGTGTACAAGTATGTAGCAAAACAGTGCGTGTATGTAACAGAGGTGTAAGTGCATACTTCAAAGCTGTAGAAAAGCTATATGTGTTAGAACTGTGTTTGTGTATGGAGGAGAGTTGTGTGTGTATTTTGGAAAATTGCGTGTGTGATAGTAGTAGAGTTGTGTGTATGCAGGAGAGATGTGTGTATGTAGGAAAGAGGGTGGAAACTTATCAATGCTATAGGACCTATGCAAGAACCTAACATGATCAAATTTGACTCATGACAATACAGCTTTAAAAAATGCATTGGCAGCAATTGTACCGATCATCTACTTTCAATGAATTATCAGCAAATTGGTGAAAGTACACCTATTAAAAAAAAAATAACAGCCTCCTCCATATCCCCTCTAGCTGTCCTGTCCATCACCAAGATAGGTGCGTTTTCTGCCATTTTAGGTAGAAGTAATGTTCAACCAATTTGCTTCTAATTTAGACAAAGTAGTAGGAAAGTTTATCAAACAAACTCTACATATGAGCTCTATCTATTTTACAATACGTGTAATATGTATTCACAAAATGTCCATTTTCTATATGTGTGAACTTCACATCTTTTTTTTTTTTAGTAAGTTTTAGTGCATGATGAGGTGGTGTTTACCTATAGGATCCACCATCTCTTGGACTGGGCACCATTGATGGTATTTATTGGGCCCCACGTTCTTAAGTAAATCTCAATATTGCTTCAAAAAGGTAGCTATGCATATACAGTTTACAGACAGAATGTTAACATATTAAGCAAGAGTGTGACAACTTATCAGTGCTAAATGTGCCATAAAAAAACCCAGCATGTAAAATTCTTAGCTTTGACAAGTGACAACATATCTGGCAAAATGCATTGTAAACCAAATGTAATTTTTAGCTGCAGTAAATTTTAGACAATCAAAATGATGTTAAAATGTGTGTGTTTCTTACAGTCTAGAGGCTGCTTATTCTGATGGAGGAAAACACTGACAGCATCCTTCATGATCACTGAAAGAACTGTTCTCCTTTCTCCTGCCCCACACTGATCTATCTGATCGGTGCAGTGCAGGGGAGAAAGTCACCAGGACTTGCACGGATGTTGCGCATCCTGTGTAGCTGAAAAAACTTCTGCAAGACTAGCCCTTGGACCTCTTTATGAAAAGAAGAACAACACTCCTGATATGTGAGGTGGCATGGATAGGGTCCCAATCAAACAAAGTTGTTGATTAGCCATTGAACCTTTCAGGTCATGTGATCAGTCACATTCCTGGAAGGAATTTCAAGATGTGGTAATGTATACGATGGATGAGTGTACATATATATATATATATATATATATATATATATAAGTGTTTGTGTGTGTGGAGCTGCATGAGTATATAAGAGAGCTGTTGGTGTATGTAAGAAAGCTGTGTACAAGTATGTAGCAAAACAGTGCGTGTATGTAACAGAGGTGTAAGTGCATACTTCAAAGCTGTAGAAAAGCTATATGTGTTAGAACTGTGTTTGTGTATGGAGGAGAGTTGTGTGTGTATTTTGGAAAATTGCGTGTGTGATAGTAGTAGAGTTGTGTGTATGCAGGAGAGATGTGTGTATGTAGGAAAGAGGGTGGAAACTTATCAATGCTATAGGACCTATGCAAGAACCTAACATGATCAAATTTGACTCATGACAATACAGCTTTAAAAAATGCATTGGCAGCAATTGTACCGATCATCTACTTTCAATGAATTATCAGCAAATTGGTGAAAGTACACCTATTAAAAAAAAAATAACAGCCTCCTCCATATCCCCTCTAGCTGTCCTGTCCATCACCAAGATAGGTGCGTTTTCTGCCATTTTAGGTAGAAGTAATGTTCAACCAATTTGCTTCTAATTTAGACAAAGTAGTAGGAAAGTTTATCAAACAAACTCTACATATGAGCTCTATCTATTTTACAATACGTGTAATATGTATTCACAAAATGTCCATTTTCTATATGTGTGAACTTCACATCTTTTTTTTTTTTAGTAAGTTTTAGTGCATGATGAGGTGGTGTTTACCTATAGGATCCACCATCTCTTGGACTGGGCACCATTGATGGTATTTATTGGGCCCCACGTTCTTAAGTAAATCTCAATATTGCTTCAAAAAGGTAGCTATGCATATACAGTTTACAGACAGAATGTTAACATATTAAGCAAGAGTGTGACAACTTATCAGTGCTAAATGTGCCATAAAAAAACCCAGCATGTAAAATTCTTAGCTTTGACAAGTGACAACATATCTGGCAAAATGCATTGTAAACCAAATGTAATTTTTAGCTGCAGTAAATTTTAGACAATCAAAATGATGTTAAAATGTGTGTGTTTCTTACAGTCTAGAGGCTGCTTATTCTGATGGAGGAAAACACTGACAGCATCCTTCATGATCACTGAAAGAACTGTTCTCCTTTCTCCTGCCCCACACTGATCTATCTGATCGGTGCAGTGCAGGGGAGAAAGTCACCAGGACTTGCACGGATGTTGCGCATCCTGTGTAGCTGAAAAAACTTCTGCAAGACTAGCCCTTGGACCTCTTTATGAAAAGAAGAACGACACTCCTGATATGTGAGGTGGCATGGATAGGGTCCCAATCAAACAAAGTTGTTGATTAGCCATTGAACCTTTCAGGTCATGTGATCAGTCACATTCCTGGAAGGAATTTCAAGATGTGGTAATGTATACGATGGATGAGTGTACATATATATGTATATATATATATATATATATATAAGTGTTTGTGTGTGTGGAGCTGCATGAGTATATAAGAGAGCTGTTGGTGTATGTAAGAAAGCTGTGTACAAGTATGTAGCAAAACAGTGCGTGTATGTAACAGAGGTGTAAGTGCATACTTCAAAGCTGTAGAAAAGCTATATGTGTTAGAACTGTGTTTGTGTATGGAGGAGAGTTGTGTGTGTATTTTGGAAAATTGCGTGTGTGATAGTAGTAGAGTTGTGCGTATGCAGGAGAGATGTGTGTATGTAGGAAAGAGGGTGGAAACTTATCAATGCTATAGGACCTATGCAAGAACCTAACATGATCAAATTTGACTCATGACAATACAGCTTTAAAAAATGCATTGGCAGCAATTGTACCGATCATCTACTTTCAATGAATTATCAGCAAATTGGTGAAAGTACACCTATTAAAAAAAAAATAACAGCCTCCTCCATATCCCCTCTAGCTGTCCTGTCCATCACCAAGATAGGTGCGTTTTCTGCCATTTTAGGTAGAAGTAATGTTCAACCAATTTGCTTCTAATTTAGACAAAGTAGTAGGAAAGTTTATCAAACAAACTCTACATATGAGCTCTATCTATTTTACAATACGTGTAATATGTATTCACAAAATGTCCATTTTCTATATGTGTGAACTTCACATCTTTTTTTTTTTTAGTAAGTTTTAGTGCATGATGAGGTGGTGTTTACCTATAGGATCCACCATCTCTTGGACTGGGCACCATTGATGGTATTTATTGGGCCCCACGTTCTTAAGTAAATCTCAATATTGCTTCAAAAAGGTAGCTATGCATATACAGTTTACAGACAGAATGTTAACATATTAAGCAAGAGTGTGACAACTTATCAGTGCTAAATGTGCCATAAAAAAACCCAGCATGTAAAATTCTTAGCTTTGACAAGTGACAACATATCTGGCAAAATGCATTGTAAACCAAATGTAATTTTTAGCTGCAGTAAATTTTAGACAATCAAAATGATGTTAAAATGTGTGTGTTTCTTACAGTCTAGAGGCTGCTTATTCTGATGGAGGAAAACACTGACAGCATCCTTCATGATCACTGAAAGAACTGTTCTCCTTTCTCCTGCCCCACACTGATCTATCTGATCGGTGCAGTGCAGGGGAGAAAGTCACCAGGACTTGCACGGATGTTGCGCATCCTGTGTAGCTGAAAAAACTTCTGCAAGACTAGCCCTTGGACCTCTTTATGAAAAGAAGAACAACACTCCTGATATGTGAGGTGGCATGGATAGGGTCCCAATCAAACAAAGTTGTTGATTAGCCATTGAACCTTTCAGGTCATGTGATCAGTCACATTCCTGGAAGGAATTTCAAGATGTGGTAATGTATACGATGGATGAGTGTACATATATATATATATATATATATATATATAAGTGTTTGTGTGTGTGGAGCTGCATGAGTATATAAGAGAGCTGTTGGTGTATGTAAGAAAGCTGTGTACAAGTATGTAGCAAAACAGTGCGTGTATGTAACAGAGGTGTAAGTGCATACTTCAAAGCTGTAGAAAAGCTATATGTGTTAGAACTGTGTTTGTGTATGGAGGAGAGTTGTGTGTGTATTTTGGAAAATTGCGTGTGTGATAGTAGTAGAGTTGTGTGTATGCAGGAGAGATGTGTGTATGTAGGAAAGAGGGTGGAAACTTATCAATGCTATAGGACCTATGCAAGAACCTAACATGATCAAATTTGACTCATGACAATACAGCTTTAAAAAATGCATTGGCAGCAATTGTACCGATCATCTACTTTCAATGAATTATCAGCAAATTGGTGAAAGTACACCTATTAAAAAAAAAATAACAGCCTCCTCCATATCCCCTCTAGCTGTCCTGTCCATCACCAAGATAGGTGCGTTTTCTGCCATTTTAGGTAGAAGTAATGTTCAACCAATTTGCTTCTAATTTAGACAAAGTAGTAGGAAAGTTTATCAAACAAACTCTACATATGAGCTCTATCTATTTTACAATACGTGTAATATGTATTCACAAAATGTCCATTTTCTATATGTGTGAACTTCACATCTTTTTTTTTTTTAGTAAGTTTTAGTGCATGATGAGGTGGTGTTTACCTATAGGATCCACCATCTCTTGGACTGGGCACCATTGATGGTATTTATTGGGCCCCACGTTCTTAAGTAAATCTCAATATTGCTTCAAAAAGGTAGCTATGCATATACAGTTTACAGACAGAATGTTAACATATTAAGCAAGAGTGTGACAACTTATCAGTGCTAAATGTGCCATAAAAAAACCCAGCATGTAAAATTCTTAGCTTTGACAAGTGACAACATATCTGGCAAAATGCATTGTAAACCAAATGTAATTTTTAGCTGCAGTAAATTTTAGACAATCAAAATGATGTTAAAATGTGTGTGTTTCTTACAGTCTAGAGGCTGCTTATTCTGATGGAGGAAAACACTGACAGCATCCTTCATGATCACTGAAAGAACTGTTCTCCTTTCTCCTGCCCCACACTGATCTATCTGATCGGTGCAGTGCAGGGGAGAAAGTCACCAGGACTTGCACGGATGTTGCGCATCCTGTGTAGCTGAAAAAACTTCTGCAAGACTAGCCCTTGGACCTCTTTATGAAAAGAAGAACGACACTCCTGATATGTGAGGTGGCATGGATAGGGTCCCAATCAAACAAAGTTGTTGATTAGCCATTGAACCTTTCAGGTCATGTGATCAGTCACATTCCTGGAAGGAATTTCAAGATGTGGTAATGTATACGATGGATGAGTGTACATATATATATATATATATATATATATATATATAAGTGTTTGTGTGTGTGGAGCTGCATGAGTATATAAGAGAGCTGTTGGTGTATGTAAGAAAGCTGTGTACAAGTATGTAGCAAAACAGTGCGTGTATGTAACAGAGGTGTAAGTGCATACTTCAAAGCTGTAGAAAAGCTATATGTGTTAGAACTGTGTTTGTGTATGGAGGAGAGTTGTGTGTGTATTTTGGAAAATTGCGTGTGTGATAGTAGTAGAGTTGTGTGTATGCAGGAGAGATGTGTGTATGTAGGAAAGAGGGTGGAAACTTATCAATGCTATAGGACCTATGCAAGAACCTAACATGATCAAATTTGACTCATGACAATACAGCTTTAAAAAATGCATTGGCAGCAATTGTACCGATCATCTACTTTCAATGAATTATCAGCAAATTGGTGAAAGTACACCTATTAAAAAAAAAATAACAGCCTCCTCCATATCCCCTCTAGCTGTCCTGTCCATCACCAAGATAGGTGCGTTTTCTGCCATTTTAGGTAGAAGTAATGTTCAACCAATTTGCTTCTAATTTAGACAAAGTAGTAGGAAAGTTTATCAAACAAACTCTACATATGAGCTCTATCTATTTTACAATACGTGTAATATGTATTCACAAAATGTCCATTTTCTATATGTGTGAACTTCACATCTTTTTTTTTTTTAGTAAGTTTTAGTGCATGATGAGGTGGTGTTTACCTATAGGATCCACCATCTCTTGGACTGGGCACCATTGATGGTATTTATTGGGCCCCACGTTCTTAAGTAAATCTCAATATTGCTTCAAAAAGGTAGCTATGCATATACAGTTTACAGACAGAATGTTAACATATTAAGCAAGAGTGTGACAACTTATCAGTGCTAAATGTGCCATAAAAAAACCCAGCATGTAAAATTCTTAGCTTTGACAAGTGACAACATATCTGGCAAAATGCATTGTAAACCAAATGTAATTTTTAGCTGCAGTAAATTTTAGACAATCAAAATGATGTTAAAATGTGTGTGTTTCTTACAGTCTAGAGGCTGCTTATTCTGATGGAGGAAAACACTGACAGCATCCTTCATGATCACTGAAAGAACTGTTCTCCTTTCTCCTGCCCCACACTGATCTATCTGATCGGTGCAGTGCAGGGGAGAAAGTCACCAGGACTTGCACGGATGTTGCGCATCCTGTGTAGCTGAAAAAACTTCTGCAAGACTAGCCCTTGGACCTCTTTATGAAAAGAAGAACGACACTCCTGATATGTGAGGTGGCATGGATAGGGTCCCAATCAAACAAAGTTGTTGATTAGCCATTGAACCTTTCAGGTCATGTGATCAGTCACATTCCTGGAAGGAATTTCAAGATGTGGTAATGTATACGATGGATGAGTGTACATATATATATATATATATATATATATATATATAAGTGTTTGTGTGTGTGGAGCTGCATGAGTATATAAGAGAGCTGTTGGTGTATGTAAGAAAGCTGTGTACAAGTATGTAGCAAAACAGTGCGTGTATGTAACAGAGGTGTAAGTGCATACTTCAAAGCTGTAGAAAAGCTATATGTGTTAGAACTGTGTTTGTGTATGGAGGAGAGTTGTGTGTGTATTTTGGAAAATTGCGTGTGTGATAGTAGTAGAGTTGTGTGTATGCAGGAGAGATGTGTGTATGTAGGAAAGAGGGTGGAAACTTATCAATGCTATAGGACCTATGCAAGAACCTAACATGATCAAATTTGACTCATGACAATACAGCTTTAAAAAATGCATTGGCAGCAATTGTACCGATCATCTACTTTCAATGAATTATCAGCAAATTGGTGAAAGTACACCTATTAAAAAAAAAATAACAGCCTCCTCCATATCCCCTCTAGCTGTCCTGTCCATCACCAAGATAGGTGCGTTTTCTGCCATTTTAGGTAGAAGTAATGTTCAACCAATTTGCTTCTAATTTAGACAAAGTAGTAGGAAAGTTTATCAAACAAACTCTACATATGAGCTCTATCTATTTTACAATACGTGTAATATGTATTCACAAAATGTCCATTTTCTATATGTGTGAACTTCACATCTTTTTTTTTTTTAGTAAGTTTTAGTGCATGATGAGGTGGTGTTTACCTATAGGATCCACCATCTCTTGGACTGGGCACCATTGATGGTATTTATTGGGCCCCACGTTCTTAAGTAAATCTCAATATTGCTTCAAAAAGGTAGCTATGCATATACAGTTTACAGACAGAATGTTAACATATTAAGCAAGAGTGTGACAACTTATCAGTGCTAAATGTGCCATAAAAAAACCCAGCATGTAAAATTCTTAGCTTTGACAAGTGACAACATATCTGGCAAAATGCATTGTAAACCAAATGTAATTTTTAGCTGCAGTAAATTTTAGACAATCAAAATGATGTTAAAATGTGTGTGTTTCTTACAGTCTAGAGGCTGCTTATTCTGATGGAGGAAAACACTGACAGCATCCTTCATGATCACTGAAAGAACTGTTCTCCTTTCTCCTGCCCCACACTGATCTATCTGATCGGTGCAGTGCAGGGGAGAAAGTCACCAGGACTTGCACGGATGTTGCGCATCCTGTGTAGCTGAAAAAACTTCTGCAAGACTAGCCCTTGGACCTCTTTATGAAAAGAAGAACGACACTCCTGATATGTGAGGTGGCATGGATAGGGTCCCAATCAAACAAAGTTGTTGATTAGCCATTGAACCTTTCAGGTCATGTGATCAGTCACATTCCTGGAAGGAATTTCAAGATGTGGTAATGTATACGATGGATGAGTGTACATATATATGTATATATATATATATATATATATAAGTGTTTGTGTGTGTGGAGCTGCATGAGTATATAAGAGAGCTGTTGGTGTATGTAAGAAAGCTGTGTACAAGTATGTAGCAAAACAGTGCGTGTATGTAACAGAGGTGTAAGTGCATACTTCAAAGCTGTAGAAAAGCTATATGTGTTAGAACTGTGTTTGTGTATGGAGGAGAGTTGTGTGTGTATTTTGGAAAATTGCGTGTGTGATAGTAGTAGAGTTGTGCGTATGCAGGAGAGATGTGTGTATGTAGGAAAGAGGGTGGAAACTTATCAATGCTATAGGACCTATGCAAGAACCTAACATGATCAAATTTGACTCATGACAATACAGCTTTAAAAAATGCATTGGCAGCAATTGTACCGATCATCTACTTTCAATGAATTATCAGCAAATTGGTGAAAGTACACCTATTAAAAAAAAAATAACAGCCTCCTCCATATCCCCTCTAGCTGTCCTGTCCATCACCAAGATAGGTGCGTTTTCTGCCATTTTAGGTAGAAGTAATGTTCAACCAATTTGCTTCTAATTTAGACAAAGTAGTAGGAAAGTTTATCAAACAAACTCTACATATGAGCTCTATCTATTTTACAATACGTGTAATATGTATTCACAAAATGTCCATTTTCTATATGTGTGAACTTCACATCTTTTTTTTTTTTAGTAAGTTTTAGTGCATGATGAGGTGGTGTTTACCTATAGGATCCACCATCTCTTGGACTGGGCACCATTGATGGTATTTATTGGGCCCCACGTTCTTAAGTAAATCTCAATATTGCTTCAAAAAGGTAGCTATGCATATACAGTTTACAGACAGAATGTTAACATATTAAGCAAGAGTGTGACAACTTATCAGTGCTAAATGTGCCATAAAAAAACCCAGCATGTAAAATTCTTAGCTTTGACAAGTGACAACATATCTGGCAAAATGCATTGTAAACCAAATGTAATTTTTAGCTGCAGTAAATTTTAGACAATCAAAATGATGTTAAAATGTGTGTGTTTCTTACAGTCTAGAGGCTGCTTATTCTGATGGAGGAAAACACTGACAGCATCCTTCATGATCACTGAAAGAACTGTTCTCCTTTCTCCTGCCCCACACTGATCTATCTGATCGGTGCAGTGCAGGGGAGAAAGTCACCAGGACTTGCACGGATGTTGCGCATCCTGTGTAGCTGAAAAAACTTCTGCAAGACTAGCCCTTGGACCTCTTTATGAAAAGAAGAACAACACTCCTGATATGTGAGGTGGCATGGATAGGGTCCCAATCAAACAAAGTTGTTGATTAGCCATTGAACCTTTCAGGTCATGTGATCAGTCACATTCCTGGAAGGAATTTCAAGATGTGGTAATGTATACGATGGATGAGTGTACATATATATATATATATATATATATATATATATATAAGTGTTTGTGTGTGTGGAGCTGCATGAGTATATAAGAGAGCTGTTGGTGTATGTAAGAAAGCTGTGTACAAGTATGTAGCAAAACAGTGTGTGTATGTAACAGAGGTGTAAGTGCATACTTCAAAGCTGTAGAAAAGCTATATGTGTTAGAACTGTGTTTGTGTATGGAGGAGAGTTGTGTGTGTATTTTGGAAAATTGCGTGTGTGATAGTAGTAGAGTTGTGTGTATGCAGGAGAGATGTGTGTATGTAGGAAAGAGGGTGGAAACTTATCAATGCTATAGGACCTATGCAAGAACCTAACATGATCAAATTTGACTCATGACAATACAGCTTTAAAAAATGCATTGGCAGCAATTGTACCGATCATCTACTTTCAATGAATTATCAGCAAATTGGTGAAAGTACACCTATTAAAAAAAAAATAACAGCCTCCTCCATATCCCCTCTAGCTGTCCTGTCCATCACCAAGATAGGTGCGTTTTCTGCCATTTTAGGTAGAAGTAATGTTCAACCAATTTGCTTCTAATTTAGACAAAGTAGTAGGAAAGTTTATCAAACAAACTCTACATATGAGCTCTATCTATTTTACAATACGTGTAATATGTATTCACAAAATGTCCATTTTCTATATGTGTGAACTTCACATCTTTTTTTTTTTTAGTAAGTTTTAGTGCATGATGAGGTGGTGTTTACCTATAGGATCCACCATCTCTTGGACTGGGCACCATTGATGGTATTTATTGGGCCCCACGTTCTTAAGTAAATCTCAATATTGCTTCAAAAAGGTAGCTATGCATATACAGTTTACAGACAGAATGTTAACATATTAAGCAAGAGTGTGACAACTTATCAGTGCTAAATGTGCCATAAAAAAACCCAGCATGTAAAATTCTTAGCTTTGACAAGTGACAACATATCTGGCAAAATGCATTGTAAACCAAATGTAATTTTTAGCTGCAGTAAATTTTAGACAATCAAAATGATGTTAAAATGTGTGTGTTTCTTACAGTCTAGAGGCTGCTTATTCTGATGGAGGAAAACACTGACAGCATCCTTCATGATCACTGAAAGAACTGTTCTCCTTTCTCCTGCCCCACACTGATCTATCTGATCGGTGCAGTGCAGGGGAGAAAGTCACCAGGACTTGCACGGATGTTGCGCATCCTGTGTAGCTGAAAAAACTTCTGCAAGACTAGCCCTTGGACCTCTTTATGAAAAGAAGAACGACACTCCTGATATGTGAGGTGGCATGGATAGGGTCCCAATCAAACAAAGTTGTTGATTAGCCATTGAACCTTTCAGGTCATGTGATCAGTCACATTCCTGGAAGGAATTTCAAGATGTGGTAATGTATACGATGGATGAGTGTACATATATATGTATATATATATATATATATATATAAGTGTTTGTGTGTGTGGAGCTGCATGAGTATATAAGAGAGCTGTTGGTGTATGTAAGAAAGCTGTGTACAAGTATGTAGCAAAACAGTGCGTGTATGTAACAGAGGTGTAAGTGCATACTTCAAAGCTGTAGAAAAGCTATATGTGTTAGAACTGTGTTTGTGTATGGAGGAGAGTTGTGTGTGTATTTTGGAAAATTGCGTGTGTGATAGTAGTAGAGTTGTGCGTATGCAGGAGAGATGTGTGTATGTAGGAAAGAGGGTGGAAACTTATCAATGCTATAGGACCTATGCAAGAACCTAACATGATCAAATTTGACTCATGACAATACAGCTTTAAAAAATGCATTGGCAGCAATTGTACCGATCATCTACTTTCAATGAATTATCAGCAAATTGGTGAAAGTACACCTATTAAAAAAAAAATAACAGCCTCCTCCATATCCCCTCTAGCTGTCCTGTCCATCACCAAGATAGGTGCGTTTTCTGCCATTTTAGGTAGAAGTAATGTTCAACCAATTTGCTTCTAATTTAGACAAAGTAGTAGGAAAGTTTATCAAACAAACTCTACATATGAGCTCTATCTATTTTACAATACGTGTAATATGTATTCACAAAATGTCCATTTTCTATATGTGTGAACTTCACATCTTTTTTTTTTTTAGTAAGTTTTAGTGCATGATGAGGTGGTGTTTACCTATAGGATCCACCATCTCTTGGACTGGGCACCATTGATGGTATTTATTGGGCCCCACGTTCTTAAGTAAATCTCAATATTGCTTCAAAAAGGTAGCTATGCATATACAGTTTACAGACAGAATGTTAACATATTAAGCAAGAGTGTGACAACTTATCAGTGCTAAATGTGCCATAAAAAAACCCAGCATGTAAAATTCTTAGCTTTGACAAGTGACAACATATCTGGCAAAATGCATTGTAAACCAAATGTAATTTTTAGCTGCAGTAAATTTTAGACAATCAAAATGATGTTAAAATGTGTGTGTTTCTTACAGTCTAGAGGCTGCTTATTCTGATGGAGGAAAACACTGACAGCATCCTTCATGATCACTGAAAGAACTGTTCTCCTTTCTCCTGCCCCACACTGATCTATCTGATCGGTGCAGTGCAGGGGAGAAAGTCACCAGGACTTGCACGGATGTTGCGCATCCTGTGTAGCTGAAAAAACTTCTGCAAGACTAGCCCTTGGACCTCTTTATGAAAAGAAGAACGACACTCCTGATATGTGAGGTGGCATGGATAGGGTCCCAATCAAACAAAGTTGTTGATTAGCCATTGAACCTTTCAGGTCATGTGATCAGTCACATTCCTGGAAGGAATTTCAAGATGTGGTAATGTATACGATGGATGAGTGTACATATATATATATATATATATATATATATATATATATAAGTGTTTGTGTGTGTGGAGCTGCATGAGTATATAAGAGAGCTGTTGGTGTATGTAAGAAAGCTGTGTACAAGTATGTAGCAAAACAGTGCGTGTATGTAACAGAGGTGTAAGTGCATACTTCAAAGCTGTAGAAAAGCTATATGTGTTAGAACTGTGTTTGTGTATGGAGGAGAGTTGTGTGTGTATTTTGGAAAATTGCGTGTGTGATAGTAGTAGAGTTGTGTGTATGCAGGAGAGATGTGTGTATGTAGGAAAGAGGGTGGAAACTTATCAATGCTATAGGACCTATGCAAGAACCTAACATGATCAAATTTGACTCATGACAATACAGCTTTAAAAAATGCATTGGCAGCAATTGTACCGATCATCTACTTTCAATGAATTATCAGCAAATTGGTGAAAGTACACCTATTAAAAAAAAAATAACAGCCTCCTCCATATCCCCTCTAGCTGTCCTGTCCATCACCAAGATAGGTGCGTTTTCTGCCATTTTAGGTAGAAGTAATGTTCAACCAATTTGCTTCTAATTTAGACAAAGTAGTAGGAAAGTTTATCAAACAAACTCTACATATGAGCTCTATCTATTTTACAATACGTGTAATATGTATTCACAAAATGTCCATTTTCTATATGTGTGAACTTCACATCTTTTTTTTTTTTAGTAAGTTTTAGTGCATGATGAGGTGGTGTTTACCTATAGGATCCACCATCTCTTGGACTGGGCACCATTGATGGTATTTATTGGGCCCCACGTTCTTAAGTAAATCTCAATATTGCTTCAAAAAGGTAGCTATGCATATACAGTTTACAGACAGAATGTTAACATATTAAGCAAGAGTGTGACAACTTATCAGTGCTAAATGTGCCATAAAAAAACCCAGCATGTAAAATTCTTAGCTTTGACAAGTGACAACATATCTGGCAAAATGCATTGTAAACCAAATGTAATTTTTAGCTGCAGTAAATTTTAGACAATCAAAATGATGTTAAAATGTGTGTGTTTCTTACAGTCTAGAGGCTGCTTATTCTGATGGAGGAAAACACTGACAGCATCCTTCATGATCACTGAAAGAACTGTTCTCCTTTCTCCTGCCCCACACTGATCTATCTGATCGGTGCAGTGCAGGGGAGAAAGTCACCAGGACTTGCACGGATGTTGCGCATCCTGTGTAGCTGAAAAACTTCTGCAAGACTAGCCCTTGGACCTCTTTATGAAAAGAAGAACGACACTCCTGATATGTGAGGTGGCATGGATAGGGTCCCAATCAAACAAAGTTGTTGATTAGCCATTGAACCTTTCAGGTCATGTGATCAGTCACATTCCTGGAAGGAATTTCAAGATGTGGTAATGTATACGATGGATGAGTGTACATATATATATATATATATATATATATATATAAGTGTTTGTGTGTGTGGAGCTGCATGAGTATATAAGAGAGCTGTTGGTGTATGTAAGAAAGCTGTGTACAAGTATGTAGTAAAACAGTGCGTGTATGTAACAGAGGTGTAAGTGCATACTTCAAAGCTGTAGAAAAGCTATATGTGTTAGAACTGTGTTTGTGTATGGAGGAGAGTTGTGTGTGTATTTTGGAAAATTGCGTGTGTGATAGTAGTAGAGTTGTGCGTATGCAGGAGAGATGTGTGTATGTAGGAAAGAGGGTGGAAACTTATCAATGCTATAGGACCTATGCAAGAACCTAACATGATCAAATTTGACTCATGACAATACAGCTTTAAAAAATGCATTGGCAGCAATTGTACCGATCATCTACTTTCAATGAATTATCAGCAAATTGGTGAAAGTACACCTATTAAAAAAAAAATAACAGCCTCCTCCATATCCCCTCTAGCTGTCCTGTCCATCACCAAGATAGGTGCGTTTTCTGCCATTTTAGGTAGAAGTAATGTTCAACCAATTTGCTTCTAATTTAGACAAAGTAGTAGGAAAGTTTATCAAACAAACTCTACATATGAGCTCTATCTATTTTACAATACGTGTAATATGTATTCACAAAATGTCCATTTTCTATATGTGTGAACTTCACATCTTTTTTTTTTTTAGTAAGTTTTAGTGCATGATGAGGTGGTGTTTACCTATAGGATCCACCATCTCTTGGACTGGGCACCATTGATGGTATTTATTGGGCCCCACGTTCTTAAGTAAATCTCAATATTGCTTCAAAAAGGTAGCTATGCATATACAGTTTACAGACAGAATGTTAACATATTAAGCAAGAGTGTGACAACTTATCAGTGCTAAATGTGCCATAAAAAAACCCAGCATGTAAAATTCTTAGCTTTGACAAGTGACAACATATCTGGCAAAATGCATTGTAAACCAAATGTAATTTTTAGCTGCAGTAAATTTTAGACAATCAAAATGATGTTAAAATGTGTGTGTTTCTTACAGTCTAGAGGCTGCTTATTCTGATGGAGGAAAACACTGACAGCATCCTTCATGATCACTGAAAGAACTGTTCTCCTTTCTCCTGCCCCACACTGATCTATCTGATCGGTGCAGTGCAGGGGAGAAAGTCACCAGGACTTGCACGGATGTTGCGCATCCTGTGTAGCTGAAAAACTTCTGCAAGACTAGCCCTTGGACCTCTTTATGAAAAGAAGAACGACACTCCTGATATGTGAGGTGGCATGGATAGGGTCCCAATCAAACAAAGTTGTTGATTAGCCATTGAACCTTTCAGGTCATGTGATCAGTCACATTCCTGGAAGGAATTTCAAGATGTGGTAATGTATACGATGGATGAGTGTACATATATATATATATATATATATATATATATATATATAAGTGTTTGTGTGTGTGGAGCTGCATGAGTATATAAGAGAGCTGTTGGTGTATGTAAGAAAGCTGTGTACAAGTATGTAGTAAAACAGTGCGTGTATGTAACAGAGGTGTAAGTGCATACTTCAAAGCTGTAGAAAAGCTATATGTGTTAGAACTGTGTTTGTGTATGGAGGAGAGTTGTGTGTGTATTTTGGAAAATTGCGTGTGTGATAGTAGTAGAGTTGTGCGTATGCAGGAGAGATGTGTGTATGTAGGAAAGAGGGTGGAAACTTATCAATGCTATAGGACCTATGCAAGAACCTAACATGATCAAATTTGACTCATGACAATACAGCTTTAAAAAATGCATTGGCAGCAATTGTACCGATCATCTACTTTCAATGAATTATCAGCAAATTGGTGAAAGTACACCTATTAAAAAAAAAATAACAGCCTCCTCCATATCCCCTCTAGCTGTCCTGTCCATCACCAAGATAGGTGCGTTTTCTGCCATTTTAGGTAGAAGTAATGTTCAACCAATTTGCTTCTAATTTAGACAAAGTAGTAGGAAAGTTTATCAAACAAACTCTACATATGAGCTCTATCTATTTTACAATACGTGTAATATGTATTCACAAAATGTCCATTTTCTATATGTGTGAACTTCACATCTTTTTTTTTTTTAGTAAGTTTTAGTGCATGATGAGGTGGTGTTTACCTATAGGATCCACCATCTCTTGGACTGGGCACCATTGATGGTATTTATTGGGCCCCACGTTCTTAAGTAAATCTCAATATTGCTTCAAAAAGGTAGCTATGCATATACAGTTTACAGACAGAATGTTAACATATTAAGCAAGAGTGTGACAACTTATCAGTGCTAAATGTGCCATAAAAAAACCCAGCATGTAAAATTCTTAGCTTTGACAAGTGACAACATATCTGGCAAAATGCATTGTAAACCAAATGTAATTTTTAGCTGCAGTAAATTTTAGACAATCAAAATGATGTTAAAATGTGTGTGTTTCTTACAGTCTAGAGGCTGCTTATTCTGATGGAGGAAAACACTGACAGCATCCTTCATGATCACTGAAAGAACTGTTCTCCTTTCTCCTGCCCCACACTGATCTATCTGATCGGTGCAGTGCAGGGGAGAAAGTCACCAGGACTTGCACGGATGTTGCGCATCCTGTGTAGCTGAAAAACTTCTGCAAGACTAGCCCTTGGACCTCTTTATGAAAAGAAGAACGACACTCCTGATATGTGAGGTGGCATGGATAGGGTCCCAATCAAACAAAGTTGTTGATTAGCCATTGAACCTTTCAGGTCATGTGATCAGTCACATTCCTGGAAGGAATTTCAAGATGTGGTAATGTATACGATGGATGAGTGTACATATATATATATATATATATATATATATATATATAAGTGTTTGTGTGTGTGGAGCTGCATGAGTATATAAGAGAGCTGTTGGTGTATGTAAGAAAGCTGTGTACAAGTATGTAGCAAAACAGTGCGTGTATGTAACAGAGGTGTAAGTGCATACTTCAAAGCTGTAGAAAAGCTATATGTGTTAGAACTGTGTTTGTGTATGGAGGAGAGTTGTGTGTGTATTTTGGAAAATTGCGCGTGTGATAGTAGTAGAGTTGTGCGTATGCAGGAGAGATGTGTGTATGTAGGAAAGAGGGTGGAAACTTATCAATGCTATAGGACCTATGCAAGAACCTAACATGATCAAATTTGACTCATGACAATACAGCTTTAAAAAATGCATTGGCAGCAATTGTACCGATCATCTACTTTCAATGAATTATCAGCAAATTGGTGAAAGTACACCTATTAAAAAAAAAATAACAGCCTCCTCCATATCCCCTCTAGCTGTCCTGTCCATCACCAAGATAGGTGCGTTTTCTGCCATTTTAGGTAGAAGTAATGTTCAACCAATTTGCTTCTAATTTAGACAAAGTAGTAGGAAAGTTTATCAAACAAACTCTACATATGAGCTCTATCTATTTTACAATACGTGTAATATGTATTCACAAAATGTCCATTTTCTATATGTGTGAACTTCACATCTTTTTTTTTTTTAGTAAGTTTTAGTGCATGATGAGGTGGTGTTTACCTATAGGATCCACCATCTCTTGGACTGGGCACCATTGATGGTATTTATTGGGCCCCACGTTCTTAAGTAAATCTCAATATTGCTTCAAAAAGGTAGCTATGCATATACAGTTTACAGACAGAATGTTAACATATTAAGCAAGAGTGTGACAACTTATCAGTGCTAAATGTGCCATAAAAAAACCCAGCATGTAAAATTCTTAGCTTTGACAAGTGACAACATATCTGGCAAAATGCATTGTAAACCAAATGTAATTTTTAGCTGCAGTAAATTTTAGACAATCAAAATGATGTTAAAATGTGTGTGTTTCTTACAGTCTAGAGGCTGCTTATTCTGATGGAGGAAAACACTGACAGCATCCTTCATGATCACTGAAAGAACTGTTCTCCTTTCTCCTGCCCCACACTGATCTATCTGATCGGTGCAGTGCAGGGGAGAAAGTCACCAGGACTTGCACGGATGTTGCGCATCCTGTGTAGCTGAAAAAACTTCTGCAAGACTAGCCCTTGGACCTCTTTATGAAAAGAAGAACGACACTCCTGATATGTGAGGTGGCATGGATAGGGTCCCAATCAAACAAAGTTGTTGATTAGCCATTGAACCTTTCAGGTCATGTGATCAGTCACATTCCTGGAAGGAATTTCAAGATGTGGTAATGTATACGATGGATGAGTGTACATATATATATATATATATATATATATATATATATATATATAAGTGTTTGTGTGTGTGGAGCTGCATGAGTATATAAGAGAGCTGTTGGTGTATGTAAGAAAGCTGTGTACAAGTATGTAGCAAAACAGTGCGTGTATGTAACAGAGGTGTAAGTGCATACTTCAAAGCTGTAGAAAAGCTATATGTGTTAGAACTGTGTTTGTGTATGGAGGAGAGTTGTGTGTGTATTTTGGAAAATTGCGTGTGTGATAGTAGTAGAGTTGTGTGTATGCAGGAGAGATGTGTGTATGTAGGAAAGAGGGTGGAAACTTATCAATGCTATAGGACCTATGCAAGAACCTAACATGATCAAATTTGACTCATGACAATACAGCTTTAAAAAATGCATTGGCAGCAATTGTACCGATCATCTACTTTCAATGAATTATCAGCAAATTGGTGAAAGTACACCTATTAAAAAAAAAATAACAGCCTCCTCCATATCCCCTCTAGCTGTCCTGTCCATCACCAAGATAGGTGCGTTTTCTGCCATTTTAGGTAGAAGTAATGTTCAACCAATTTGCTTCTAATTTAGACAAAGTAGTAGGAAAGTTTATCAAACAAACTCTACATATGAGCTCTATCTATTTTACAATACGTGTAATATGTATTCACAAAATGTCCATTTTCTATATGTGTGAACTTCACATCTTTTTTTTTTTTAGTAAGTTTTAGTGCATGATGAGGTGGTGTTTACCTATAGGATCCACCATCTCTTGGACTGGGCACCATTGATGGTATTTATTGGGCCCCACGTTCTTAAGTAAATCTCAATATTGCTTCAAAAAGGTAGCTATGCATATACAGTTTACAGACAGAATGTTAACATATTAAGCAAGAGTGTGACAACTTATCAGTGCTAAATGTGCCATAAAAAAACCCAGCATGTAAAATTCTTAGCTTTGACAAGTGACAACATATCTGGCAAAATGCATTGTAAACCAAATGTAATTTTTAGCTGCAGTAAATTTTAGACAATCAAAATGATGTTAAAATGTGTGTGTTTCTTACAGTCTAGAGGCTGCTTATTCTGATGGAGGAAAACACTGACAGCATCCTTCATGATCACTGAAAGAACTGTTCTCCTTTCTCCTGCCCCACACTGATCTATCTGATCGGTGCAGTGCAGGGGAGAAAGTCACCAGGACTTGCACGGATGTTGCGCATCCTGTGTAGCTGAAAAACTTCTGCAAGACTAGCCCTTGGACCTCTTTATGAAAAGAAGAACGACACTCCTGATATGTGAGGTGGCATGGATAGGGTCCCAATCAAACAAAGTTGTTGATTAGCCATTGAACCTTTCAGGTCATGTGATCAGTCACATTCCTGGAAGGAATTTCAAGATGTGGTAATGTATACGATGGATGAGTGTACATATATATATATATATATATATATATATATATAAGTGTTTGTGTGTGTGGAGCTGCATGAGTATATAAGAGAGCTGTTGGTGTATGTAAGAAAGCTGTGTACAAGTATGTAGTAAAACAGTGCGTGTATGTAACAGAGGTGTAAGTGCATACTTCAAAGCTGTAGAAAAGCTATATGTGTTAGAACTGTGTTTGTGTATGGAGGAGAGTTGTGTGTGTATTTTGGAAAATTGCGTGTGTGATAGTAGTAGAGTTGTGTGTATGCAGGAGAGATGTGTGTATATAGGAAAGAGGGTGGAAACTTATCAATGCTATAGGACCTATGCAAGAACCTAACATGATCAAATTTGACTCATGACAATACAGCTTTAAAAAATGCATTGGCAGCAATTGTACCGATCATCTACTTTCAATGAATTATCAGCAAATTGGTGAAAGTACACCTATTAAAAAAAAAATAACAGCCTCCTCCATATCCCCTCTAGCTGTCCTGTCCATCACCAAGATAGGTGCGTTTTCTGCCATTTTAGGTAGAAGTAATGTTCAACCAATTTGCTTCTAATTTAGACAAAGTAGTAGGAAAGTTTATCAAACAAACTCTACATATGAGCTCTATCTATTTTACAATACGTGTAATATGTATTCACAAAATGTCCATTTTCTATATGTGTGAACTTCACATCTTTTTTTTTTTTAGTAAGTTTTAGTGCATGATGAGGTGGTGTTTACCTATAGGATCCACCATCTCTTGGACTGGGCACCATTGATGGTATTTATTGGGCCCCACGTTCTTAAGTAAATCTCAATATTGCTTCAAAAAGGTAGCTATGCATATACAGTTTACAGACAGAATGTTAACATATTAAGCAAGAGTGTGACAACTTATCAGTGCTAAATGTGCCATAAAAAAACCCAGCATGTAAAATTCTTAGCTTTGACAAGTGACAACATATCTGGCAAAATGCATTGTAAACCAAATGTAATTTTTAGCTGCAGTAAATTTTAGACAATCAAAATGATGTTAAAATGTGTGTGTTTCTTACAGTCTAGAGGCTGCTTATTCTGATGGAGGAAAACACTGACAGCATCCTTCATGATCACTGAAAGAACTGTTCTCCTTTCTCCTGCCCCACACTGATCTATCTGATCGGTGCAGTGCAGGGGAGAAAGTCACCAGGACTTGCACGGATGTTGCGCATCCTGTGTAGCTGAAAAACTTCTGCAAGACTAGCCCTTGGACCTCTTTATGAAAAGAAGAACGACACTCCTGATATGTGAGGTGGCATGGATAGGGTCCCAATCAAACAAAGTTGTTGATTAGCCATTGAACCTTTCAGGTCATGTGATCAGTCACATTCCTGGAAGGAATTTCAAGATGTGGTAATGTATACGATGGATGAGTGTACATATATATATATATATATATATATATATATATATATAAGTGTTTGTGTGTGTGGAGCTGCATGAGTATATAAGAGAGCTGTTGGTGTATGTAAGAAAGCTGTGTACAAGTATGTAGCAAAACAGTGCGTGTATGTAACAGAGGTGTAAGTGCATACTTCAAAGCTGTAGAAAAGCTATATGTGTTAGAACTGTGTTTGTGTATGGAGGAGAGTTGTGTGTGTATTTTGGAAAATTGCGCGTGTGATAGTAGTAGAGTTGTGCGTATGCAGGAGAGATGTGTGTATGTAGGAAAGAGGGTGGAAACTTATCAATGCTATAGGACCTATGCAAGAACCTAACATGATCAAATTTGACTCATGACAATACAGCTTTAAAAAATGCATTGGCAGCAATTGTACCGATCATCTACTTTCAATGAATTATCAGCAAATTGGTGAAAGTACACCTATTAAAAAAAAAATAACAGCCTCCTCCATATCCCCTCTAGCTGTCCTGTCCATCACCAAGATAGGTGCGTTTTCTGCCATTTTAGGTAGAAGTAATGTTCAACCAATTTGCTTCTAATTTAGACAAAGTAGTAGGAAAGTTTATCAAACAAACTCTACATATGAGCTCTATCTATTTTACAATACGTGTAATATGTATTCACAAAATGTCCATTTTCTATATGTGTGAACTTCACATCTTTTTTTTTTTTAGTAAGTTTTAGTGCATGATGAGGTGGTGTTTACCTATAGGATCCACCATCTCTTGGACTGGGCACCATTGATGGTATTTATTGGGCCCCACGTTCTTAAGTAAATCTCAATATTGCTTCAAAAAGGTAGCTATGCATATACAGTTTACAGACAGAATGTTAACATATTAAGCAAGAGTGTGACAACTTATCAGTGCTAAATGTGCCATAAAAAAACCCAGCATGTAAAATTCTTAGCTTTGACAAGTGACAACATATCTGGCAAAATGCATTGTAAACCAAATGTAATTTTTGGCTGCAGTAAATTTTAGACAATCAAAATGATGTTAAAATGTGTGTGTTTCTTACAGTCTAGAGGCTGCTTATTCTGATGGAGGAAAACACTGACAGCATCCTTCATGATCACTGAAAGAACTGTTCTCCTTTCTCCTGCCCCACACTGATCTATCTGATCGGTGCAGTGCAGGGGAGAAAGTCACCAGGACTTGCACGGATGTTGCGCATCCTGTGTAGCTGAAAAAACTTCTGCAAGACTAGCCCTTGGACCTCTTTATGAAAAGAAGAACGACACTCCTGATATGTGAGGTGGCATGGATAGGGTCCCAATCAAACAAAGTTGTTGATTAGCCATTGAACCTTTCAGGTCATGTGATCAGTCACATTCCTGGAAGGAATTTCAAGATGTGGTAATGTATACGATGGATGAGTGTACATATATATGTATATATATATATATATATATATATATATATATAAGTGTTTGTGTGTGTGGAGCTGCATGAGTGTATAAGAGAGCTGTTGGTGTATGTAAGAAAGCTGTGTACAAGTATGTAGTAAAACAGTGCGTGTATGTAACAGAGGTGTAAGTGCATACTTCAAAGCTGTAGAAAAGCTATATGTGTTAGAACTGTGTTTGTGTATGGAGGAGAGTTGTGTGTGTATTTTGGAAAATTGCGTGTGTGATAGTACTAGAGTTGTGCGTATGCAGGAGAGATGTGTGTATGTAGGAAAGAGGGTGGAAACTTATCAATGCTATAGGACCTATGCAAGAACCTAACATGATCAAATTTGACTCATGACAATACAGCTTTAAAAAATGCATTGGCAGCAATTGTACCGATCATCTACTTTCAATGAATTATCAGCAAATTGGTGAAAGTACACCTATTAAAAAAAAAATAACAGCCTCCTCCATATCCCCTCTAGCTGTCCTGTCCATCACCAAGATAGGTGCGTTTTCTGCCATTTTAGGTAGAAGTAATGTTCAACCAATTTGCTTCTAATTTAGACAAAGTAGTAGGAAAGTTTATCAAACAAACTCTACATATGAGCTCTATCTATTTTACAATACGTGTAATATGTATTCACAAAATGTCCATTTTCTATATGTGTGAACTTCACATCTTTTTTTTTTTTAGTAAGTTTTAGTGCATGATGAGGTGGTGTTTACCTATAGGATCCACCATCTCTTGGACTGGGCACCATTGATGGTATTTATTGGGCCCCACGTTCTTAAGTAAATCTCAATATTGCTTCAAAAAGGTAGCTATGCATATACAGTTTACAGACAGAATGTTAACATATTAAGCAAGAGTGTGACAACTTATCAGTGCTAAATGTGCCATAAAAAAACCCAGCATGTAAAATTCTTAGCTTTGACAAGTGACAACATATCTGGCAAAATGCATTGTAAACCAAATGTAATTTTTAGCTGCAGTAAATTTTAGACAATCAAAATGATGTTAAAATGTGTGTGTTTCTTACAGTCTAGAGGCTGCTTATTCTGATGGAGGAAAACACTGACAGCATCCTTCATGATCACTGAAAGAACTGTTCTCCTTTCTCCTGCCCCACACTGATCTATCTGATCGGTGCAGTGCAGGGGAGAAAGTCACCAGGACTTGCACGGATGTTGCGCATCCTGTGTAGCTGAAAAAACTTCTGCAAGACTAGCCCTTGGACCTCTTTATGAAAAGAAGAACGACACTCCTGATATGTGAGGTGGCATGGATAGGGTCCCAATCAAACAAAGTTGTTGATTAGCCATTGAACCTTTCAGGTCATGTGATCAGTCACATTCCTGGAAGGAATTTCAAGATGTGGTAATGTATACGATGGATGAGTGTACATATATATATATATATATATATAAGTGTTTGTGTGTGTGGAGCTGCATGAGTATATAAGAGAGCTGTTGGTGTATGTAAGAAAGCTGTGTACAAGTATGTAGTAAAACAGTGCGTGTATGTAACAGAGGTGTAAGTGCATACTTCAAAGCTGTAGAAAAGCTATATGTGTTAGAACTGTGTTTGTGTATGGAGGAGAGTTGTGTGTGTATTTTGGAAAATTGCGTGTGTGATAGTAGTAGAGTTGTGCGTATGCAGGAGAGATGTGTGTATGTAGGAAAGAGGGTGGAAACTTATCAATGCTATAGGACCTATGCAAGAACCTAACATGATCAAATTTGACTCATGACAATACAGCTTTAAAAAATGCATTGGCAGCAATTGTACCGATCATCTACTTTCAATGAATTATCAGCAAATTGGTGAAAGTACACCTATTAAAAAAAAAATAACAGCCTCCTCCATATCCCCTCTAGCTGTCCTGTCCATCACCAAGATAGGTGCGTTTTCTGCCATTTTAGGTAGAAGTAATGTTCAACCAATTTGCTTCTAATTTAGACAAAGTAGTAGGAAAGTTTATCAAACAAACTCTACATATGAGCTCTATCTATTTTACAATACGTGTAATATGTATTCACAAAATGTCCATTTTCTATATGTGTGAACTTCACATCTTTTTTTTTTTTAGTAAGTTTTAGTGCATGATGAGGTGGTGTTTACCTATAGGATCCACCATCTCTTGGACTGGGCACCATTGATGGTATTTATTGGGCCCCACGTTCTTAAGTAAATCTCAATATTGCTTCAAAAAGGTAGCTATGCATATACAGTTTACAGACAGAATGTTAACATATTAAGCAAGAGTGTGACAACTTATCAGTGCTAAATGTGCCATAAAAAAACCCAGCATGTAAAATTCTTAGCTTTGACAAGTGACAACATATCTGGCAAAATGCATTGTAAACCAAATGTAATTTTTAGCTGCAGTAAATTTTAGACAATCAAAATGATGTTAAAATGTGTGTGTTTCTTACAGTCTAGAGGCTGCTTATTCTGATGGAGGAAAACACTGACAGCATCCTTCATGATCACTGAAAGAACTGTTCTCCTTTCTCCTGCCCCACACTGATCTATCTGATCGGTGCAGTGCAGGGGAGAAAGTCACCAGGACTTGCACGGATGTTGCGCATCCTGTGTAGCTGAAAAACTTCTGCAAGACTAGCCCTTGGACCTCTTTATGAAAAGAAGAACGACACTCCTGATATGTGAGGTGGCATGGATAGGGTCCCAATCAAACAAAGTTGTTGATTAGCCATTGAACCTTTCAGGTCATGTGATCAGTCACATTCCTGGAAGGAATTTCAAGATGTGGTAATGTATACGATGGATGAGTGTACATATATATGTATATATATATATATATATATAAGTGTTTGTGTGTGTGGAGCTGCATGAGTATATAAGAGAGCTGTTGGTGTATGTAAGAAAGCTGTGTACAAGTATGTAGTAAAACAGTGCGTGTATGTAACAGAGGTGTAAGTGCATACTTCAAAGCTGTAGAAAAGCTATATGTGTTAGAACTGTGTTTGTGTATGGAGGAGAGTTGTGTGTGTATTTTGGAAAATTGCGTGTGTGATAGTAGTAGAGTTGTGCGTATGCAGGAGAGATGCGTGTATGTAGGAAAGAGGGTGGAAACTTATCAATGCTATAGGACCTATGCAAGAACCTAACATGATCAAATTTGACTCATGACAATACAGCTTTAAAAAATGCATTGGCAGCAATTGTACCGATCATCTACTTTCAATGAATTATCAGCAAATTGGTGAAAGTACACCTATTAAAAAAAAAATAACAGCCTCCTCCATATCCCCTCTAGCTGTCCTGTCCATCACCAAGATAGGTGCGTTTTCTGCCATTTTAGGTAGAAGTAATGTTCAACCAATTTGCTTCTAATTTAGACAAAGTAGTAGGAAAGTTTATCAAACAAACTCTACATATGAGCTCTATCTATTTTACAATACGTGTAATATGTATTCACAAAATGTCCATTTTCTATATGTGTGAACTTCACATCTTTTTTTTTTTTAGTAAGTTTTAGTGCATGATGAGGTGGTGTTTACCTATAGGATCCACCATCTCTTGGACTGGGCACCATTGATGGTATTTATTGGGCCCCACGTTCTTAAGTAAATCTCAATATTGCTTCAAAAAGGTAGCTATGCATATACAGTTTACAGACAGAATGTTAACATATTAAGCAAGAGTGTGACAACTTATCAGTGCTAAATGTGCCATAAAAAAACCCAGCATGTAAAATTCTTAGCTTTGACAAGTGACAACATATCTGGCAAAATGCATTGTAAACCAAATGTAATTTTTAGCTGCAGTAAATTTTAGACAATCAAAATGATGTTAAAATGTGTGTGTTTCTTACAGTCTAGAGGCTGCTTATTCTGATGGAGGAAAACACTGACAGCATCCTTCATGATCACTGAAAGAACTGTTCTCCTTTCTCCTGCCCCACACTGATCTATCTGATCGGTGCAGTGCAGGGGAGAAAGTCACCAGGACTTGCACGGATGTTGCGCATCCTGTGTAGCTGAAAAAACTTCTGCAAGACTAGCCCTTGGACCTCTTTATGAAAAGAAGAACGACACTCCTGATATGTGAGGTGGCATGGATAGGGTCCCAATCAAACAAAGTTGTTGATTAGCCATTGAACCTTTCAGGTCATGTGATCAGTCACATTCCTGGAAGGAATTTCAAGATGTGGTAATGTATACGATGGATGAGTGTACATATATATATATATATATATATATATATATATAAGTGTTTGTGTGTGTGGAGCTGCATGAGTATATAAGAGAGCTGTTGGTGTATGTAAGAAAGCTGTGTACAAGTATGTAGTAAAACAGTGCGTGTATGTAATAGAGGTGTAAGTGCATACTTCAAAGCTGTAGAAAAGCTATATGTGTTAGAACTGTGTTTGTGTATGGAGGAGAGTTGTGTGTGTATTTTGGAAAATTGCGTGTGTGATAGTAGTAGAGTTGTGCGTATGCAGGAGAGATGTGTGTATGTAGGAAAGAGGGTGGAAACTTATCAATGCTATAGGACCTATGCAAGAACCTAACATGATCAAATTTGACTCATGACAATACAGCTTTAAAAAATGCATTGGCAGCAATTGTACCGATCATCTACTTTCAATGAATTATCAGCAAATTGGTGAAAGTACACCTATTAAAAAAAAAATAACAGCCTCCTCCATATCCCCTCTAGCTGTCCTGTCCATCACCAAGATAGGTGCGTTTTCTGCCATTTTAGGTAGAAGTAATGTTCAACCAATTTGCTTCTAATTTAGACAAAGTAGTAGGAAAGTTTATCAAACAAACTCTACATATGAGCTCTATCTATTTTACAATACGTGTAATATGTATTCACAAAATGTCCATTTTCTATATGTGTGAACTTCACATCTTTTTTTTTTTTAGTAAGTTTTAGTGCATGATGAGGTGGTGTTTACCTATAGGATCCACCATCTCTTGGACTGGGCACCATTGATGGTATTTATTGGGCCCCACGTTCTTAAGTAAATCTCAATATTGCTTCAAAAAGGTAGCTATGCATATACAGTTTACAGACAGAATGTTAACATATTAAGCAAGAGTGTGACAACTTATCAGTGCTAAATGTGCCATAAAAAAACCCAGCATGTAAAATTCTTAGCTTTGACAAGTGACAACATATCTGGCAAAATGCATTGTAAACCAAATGTAATTTTTAGCTGCAGTAAATTTTAGACAATCAAAATGATGTTAAAATGTGTGTGTTTCTTACAGTCTAGAGGCTGCTTATTCTGATGGAGGAAAACACTGACAGCATCCTTCATGATCACTGAAAGAACTGTTCTCCTTTCTCCTGCCCCACACTGATCTATCTGATCGGTGCAGTGCAGGGGAGAAAGTCACCAGGACTTGCACGGATGTTGCGCATCCTGTGTAGCTGAAAAACTTCTGCAAGACTAGCCCTTGGACCTCTTTATGAAAAGAAGAACGACACTCCTGATATGTGAGGTGGCATGGATAGGGTCCCAATCAAACAAAGTTGTTGATTAGCCATTGAACCTTTCAGGTCATGTGATCAGTCACATTCCTGGAAGGAATTTCAAGATGTGGTAATGTATACGATGGATGAGTGTACATATATATGTATATATATATATATATATATAAGTGTTTGTGTGTGTGGAGCTGCATGAGTATATAAGAGAGCTGTTGGTGTATGTAAGAAAGCTGTGTACAAGTATGTAGTAAAACAGTGCGTGTATGTAACAGAGGTGTAAGTGCATACTTCAAAGCTGTAGAAAAGCTATATGTGTTAGAACTGTGTTTGTGTATGGAGGAGAGTTGTGTGTGTATTTTGGAAAATTGCGTGTGTGATAGTAGTAGAGTTGTGCGTATGCAGGAGAGATGCGTGTATGTAGGAAAGAGGGTGGAAACTTATCAATGCTATAGGACCTATGCAAGAACCTAACATGATCAAATTTGACTCATGACAATACAGCTTTAAAAAATGCATTGGCAGCAATTGTACCGATCATCTACTTTCAATGAATTATCAGCAAATTGGTGAAAGTACACCTATTAAAAAAAAAATAACAGCCTCCTCCATATCCCCTCTAGCTGTCCTGTCCATCACCAAGATAGGTGCGTTTTCTGCCATTTTAGGTAGAAGTAATGTTCAACCAATTTGCTTCTAATTTAGACAAAGTAGTAGGAAAGTTTATCAAACAAACTCTACATATGAGCTCTATCTATTTTACAATACGTGTAATATGTATTCACAAAATGTCCATTTTCTATATGTGTGAACTTCACATCTTTTTTTTTTTTAGTAAGTTTTAGTGCATGATGAGGTGGTGTTTACCTATAGGATCCACCATCTCTTGGACTGGGCACCATTGATGGTATTTATTGGGCCCCACGTTCTTAAGTAAATCTCAATATTGCTTCAAAAAGGTAGCTATGCATATACAGTTTACAGACAGAATGTTAACATATTAAGCAAGAGTGTGACAACTTATCAGTGCTAAATGTGCCATAAAAAAACCCAGCATGTAAAATTCTTAGCTTTGACAAGTGACAACATATCTGGCAAAATGCATTGTAAACCAAATGTAATTTTTAGCTGCAGTAAATTTTAGACAATCAAAATGATGTTAAAATGTGTGTGTTTCTTACAGTCTAGAGGCTGCTTATTCTGATGGAGGAAAACACTGACAGCATCCTTCATGATCACTGAAAGAACTGTTCTCCTTTCTCCTGCCCCACACTGATCTATCTGATCGGTGCAGTGCAGGGGAGAAAGTCACCAGGACTTGCACGGATGTTGCGCATCCTGTGTAGCTGAAAAAACTTCTGCAAGACTAGCCCTTGGACCTCTTTATGAAAAGAAGAACGACACTCCTGATATGTGAGGTGGCATGGATAGGGTCCCAATCAAACAAAGTTGTTGATTAGCCATTGAACCTTTCAGGTCATGTGATCAGTCACATTCCTGGAAGGAATTTCAAGATGTGGTAATGTATACGATGGATGAGTGTACATATATATGTATATATATATATATATATATATATATATATATAAGTGTTTGTGTGTGTGGAGCTGCATGAGTATATAAGAGAGCTGTTGGTGTATGTAAGAAAGCTGTGTACAAGTATGTAGTAAAACAGTGCGTGTATGTAACAGAGGTGTAAGTGCATACTTCAAAGCTGTAGAAAAGCTATATGTGTTAGAACTGTGTTTGTGTATGGAGGAGAGTTGTGTGTGTATTTTGGAAAATTGCGTGTGTGATAGTAGTAGAGTTGTGCGTATGCAGGAGAGATGCGTGTATGTAGGAAAGAGGGTGGAAACTTATCAATGCTATAGGACCTATGCAAGAACCTAACATGATCAAATTTGACTCATGACAATACAGCTTTAAAAAATGCATTGGCAGCAATTGTACCGATCATCTACTTTCAATGAATTATCAGCAAATTGGTGAAAGTACACCTATTAAAAAAAAAATAACAGCCTCCTCCATATCCCCTCTAGCTGTCCTGTCCATCACCAAGATAGGTGCGTTTTCTGCCATTTTAGGTAGAAGTAATGTTCAACCAATTTGCTTCTAATTTAGACAAAGTAGTAGGAAAGTTTATCAAACAAACTCTACATATGAGCTCTATCTATTTTACAATACGTGTAATATGTATTCACAAAATGTCCATTTTCTATATGTGTGAACTTCACATCTTTTTTTTTTTTAGTAAGTTTTAGTGCATGATGAGGTGGTGTTTACCTATAGGATCCACCATCTCTTGGACTGGGCACCATTGATGGTATTTATTGGGCCCCACGTTCTTAAGTAAATCTCAATATTGCTTCAAAAAGGTAGCTATGCATATACAGTTTACAGACAGAATGTTAACATATTAAGCAAGAGTGTGACAACTTATCAGTGCTAAATGTGCCATAAAAAAACCCAGCATGTAAAATTCTTAGCTTTGACAAGTGACAACATATCTGGCAAAATGCATTGTAAACCAAATGTAATTTTTAGCTGCAGTAAATTTTAGACAATCAAAATGATGTTAAAATGTGTGTGTTTCTTACAGTCTAGAGGCTGCTTATTCTGATGGAGGAAAACACTGACAGCATCCTTCATGATCACTGAAAGAACTGTTCTCCTTTCTCCTGCCCCACACTGATCTATCTGATCGGTGTAGTGCAGGGGAGAAAGTCACCAGGACTTGCACGGATGTTGCGCATCCTGTGTAGCTGAAAAAACTTCTGCAAGACTAGCCCTTGGACCTCTTTATGAAAAGAAGAACGACACTCCTGATATGTGAGGTGGCATGGATAGGGTCCCAATCAAACAAAGTTGTTGATTAGCCATTGAACCTTTCAGGTCATGTGATCAGTCACATTCCTGGAAGGAATTTCAAGATGTGGTAATGTATACGATGGATGAGTGTACATATATATATATATATATATATAAGTGTTTGTGTGTGTGGAGCTGCATGAGTATATAAGAGAGCTGTTGGTGTATGTAAGAAAGCTGTGTACAAGTATGTAGCAAAACAGTGCGTGTATGTAACAGAGGTGTAAGTGCATACTTCAAAGCTGTAGAAAAGCTATATGTGTTAGAACTGTGTTTGTGTATGGAGGAGAGTTGTGTGTGTATTTTGGAAAATTGCGTGTGTGATAGTAGTAGAGTTGTGTGTATGCAGGAGAGATGTGTGTATGTAGGAAAGAGGGTGGAAACTTATCAATGCTATAGGACCTATGCAAGAACCTAACATGATCAAATTTGACTCATGACAATACAGCTTTAAAAAATGCATTGGCAGCAATTGTACCGATCATCTACTTTCAATGAATTATCAGCAAATTGGTGAAAGTACACCTATTAAAAAAAAAATAACAGCCTCCTCCATATCCCCTCTAGCTGTCCTGTCCATCACCAAGATAGGTGCGTTTTCTGCCATTTCAGGTAGAAGTAATGTTCAACCAATTTGCTTCTAATTTAGACAAAGTAGTAGGAAAGTTTATCAAACAAACTCTACATATGAGCTCTATCTATTTTACAATACGTGTAATATGTATTCACAAAATGTCCATTTTCTATATGTGTGAACTTCACATCTTTTTTTTTTTTAGTAAGTTTTAGTGCATGATGAGGTGGTGTTTACCTATAGGATCCACCATCTCTTGGACTGGGCACCATTGATGGTATTTATTGGGCCCCACGTTCTTAAGTAAATCTCAATATTGCTTCAAAAAGGTAGCTATGCATATACAGTTTACAGACAGAATGTTAACATATTAAGCAAGAGTGTGACAACTTATCAGTGCTAAATGTGCCATAAAAAAACCCAGCATGTAAAATTCTTAGCTTTGACAAGTGACAACATATCTGGCAAAATGCATTGTAAACCAAATGTAATTTTTAGCTGCAGTAAATTTTAGACAATCAAAATGATGTTAAAATGTGTGTGTTTCTTACAGTCTAGAGGCTGCTTATTCTGATGGAGGAAAACACTGACAGCATCCTTCATGATCACTGAAAGAACTGTTCTCCTTTCTCCTGCCCCACACTGATCTATCTGATCGGTGCAGTGCAGGGGAGAAAGTCACCAGGACTTGCACGGATGTTGCGCATCCTGTGTAGCTGAAAAAACTTCTGCAAGACTAGCCCTTGGACCTCTTTATGAAAAGAAGAACGACACTCCTGATATGTGAGGTGGCATGGATAGGGTCCCAATCAAACAAAGTTGTTGATTAGCCATTGAACCTTTCAGGTCATGTGATCAGTCACATTCCTGGAAGGAATTTCAAGATGTGGTAATGTATACGATGGATGAGTGTACATATATATATATATATATATATATATATATATATATATATATATATAAGTGTTTGTGTGTGTGGAGCTGCATGAGTATATAAGAGAGCTGTTGGTGTATGTAAGAAAGCTGTGTACAAGTATGTAGTAAAACAGTGCGTGTATGTAACAGAGGTGTAAGTGCATACTTCAAAGCTGTAGAAAAGCTATATGTGTTAGAACTGTGTTTGTGTATGGAGGAGAGTTGTGTGTGTATTTTGGAAAATTGCGTGTGTGATAGTAGTAGAGTTGTGCGTATGCAGGAGAGATGCGTGTATGTAGGAAAGAGGGTGGAAACTTATCAATGCTATAGGACCTATGCAAGAACCTAACATGATCAAATTTGACTCATGACAATACAGCTTTAAAAAATGCATTGGCAGCAATTGTACCGATCATCTACTTTCAATGAATTATCAGCAAATTGGTGAAAGTACACCTATTAAAAAAAAAATAACAGCCTCCTCCATATCCCCTCTAGCTGTCCTGTCCATCACCAAGATAGGTGCGTTTTCTGCCATTTTAGGTAGAAGTAATGTTCAACCAATTTGCTTCTAATTTAGACAAAGTAGTAGGAAAGTTTATCAAACAAACTCTACATATGAGCTCTATCTATTTTACAATACGTGTAATATGTATTCACAAAATGTCCATTTTCTATATGTGTGAACTTCACATCTTTTTTTTTTTTAGTAAGTTTTAGTGCATGATGAGGTGGTGTTTACCTATAGGATCCACCATCTCTTGGACTGGGCACCATTGATGGTATTTATTGGGCCCCACGTTCTTAAGTAAATCTCAATATTGCTTCAAAAAGGTAGCTATGCATATACAGTTTACAGACAGAATGTTAACATATTAAGCAAGAGTGTGACAACTTATCAGTGCTAAATGTGCCATAAAAAAACCCAGCATGTAAAATTCTTAGCTTTGACAAGTGACAACATATCTGGCAAAATGCATTGTAAACCAAATGTAATTTTTAGCTGCAGTAAATTTTAGACAATCAAAATGATGTTAAAATGTGTGTGTTTCTTACAGTCTAGAGGCTGCTTATTCTGATGGAGGAAAACACTGACAGCATCCTTCATGATCACTGAAAGAACTGTTCTCCTTTCTCCTGCCCCACACTGATCTATCTGATCGGTGCAGTGCAGGGGAGAAAGTCACCAGGACTTGCACGGATGTTGCGCATCCTGTGTAGCTGAAAAAACTTCTGCAAGACTAGCCCTTGGACCTCTTTATGAAAAGAAGAACGACACTCCTGATATGTGAGGTGGCATGGATAGGGTCCCAATCAAACAAAGTTGTTGATTAGCCATTGAACCTTTCAGGTCATGTGATCAGTCACATTCCTGGAAGGAATTTCAAGATGTGGTAATGTATACGATGGATGAGTGTACATATATATATATATATATATATATATAAGTGTTTGTGTGTGTGGAGCTGCATGAGTATATAAGAGAGCTGTTGGTGTATGTAAGAAAGCTGTGTACAACTATGTAGCAAAACAGTGCGTGTATGTAACAGAGGTGTAAGTGCATACTTCAAAGCTGTAGAAAAGCTATATGTGTTAGAACTGTGTTTGTGTATGGAGGAGAGTTGTGTGTGTATTTTGGAAAATTGCGTGTGTGATAGTAGTAGAGTTGTGTGTATGCAGGAGAGATGTGTGTATGTAGGAAAGAGGGTGGAAACTTATCAATGCTATAGGACCTATGCAAGAACCTAACATGATCAAATTTGACTCATGACAATACAGCTTTAAAAAATGCATTGGCAGCAATTGTACCGATCATCTACTTTCAATGAATTATCAGCAAATTGGTGAAAGTACACCTATTAAAAAAAAAATAACAGCCTCCTCCATATCCCCTCTAGCTGTCCTGTCCATCACCAAGATAGGTGCGTTTTCTGCCATTTTAGGTAGAAGTAATGTTCAACCAATTTGCTTCTAATTTAGACAAAGTAGTAGGAAAGTTTATCAAACAAACTCTACATATGAGCTCTATCTATTTTACAATACGTGTAATATGTATTCACAAAATGTCCATTTTCTATATGTGTGAACTTCACATCTTTTTTTTTTTTAGTAAGTTTTAGTGCATGATGAGGTGGTGTTTACCTATAGGATCCACCATCTCTTGGACTGGGCACCATTGATGGTATTTATTGGGCCCCACGTTCTTAAGTAAATCTCAATATTGCTTCAAAAAGGTAGCTATGCATATACAGTTTACAGACAGAATGTTAACATATTAAGCAAGAGTGTGACAACTTATCAGTGCTAAATGTGCCATAAAAAAACCCAGCATGTAAAATTCTTAGCTTTGACAAGTGACAACATATCTGGCAAAATGCATTGTAAACCAAATGTAATTTTTAGCTGCAGTAAATTTTAGACAATCAAAATGATGTTAAAATGTGTGTGTTTCTTACAGTCTAGAGGCTGCTTATTCTGATGGAGGAAAACACTGACAGCATCCTTCATGATCACTGAAAGAACTGTTCTCCTTTCTCCTGCCCCACACTGATCTATCTGATCGGTGCAGTGCAGGGGAGAAAGTCACCAGGACTTGCACGGATGTTGCGCATCCTGTGTAGCTGAAAAAACTTCTGCAAGACTAGCCCTTGGACCTCTTTATGAAAAGAAGAACGACACTCCTGATATGTGAGGTGGCATGGATAGGGTCCCAATCAAACAAAGTTGTTGATTAGCCATTGAACCTTTCAGGTCATGTGATCAGTCACATTCCTGGAAGGAATTTCAAGATGTGGTAATGTATACGATGGATGAGTGTACATATATATATATATATATATATATATATATATATATATATATATATATATAAGTGTTTGTGTGTGTGGAGCTGCATGAGTATATAAGAGAGCTGTTGGTGTATGTAAGAAAGCTGTGTACAAGTATGTAGCAAAACAGTGCGTGTATGTAACAGAGGTGTAAGTGCATACTTCAAAGCTGTAGAAAAGCTATATGTGTTAGAACTGTGTTTGTGTATGGAGGAGAGTTGTGTGTGTATTTTGGAAAATTGCGTGTGTGATAGTAGTAGAGTTGTGTGTATGCAGGAGAGATGTGTGTATGTAGGAAAGAGGGTGGAAACTTATCAATGCTATAGGACCTATGCAAGAACCTAACATGATCAAATTTGACTCATGACAATACAGCTTTAAAAAATGCATTGGCAGCAATTGTACCGATCATCTACTTTCAATGAATTATCAGCAAATTGGTGAAAGTACACCTATTAAAAAAAAAATAACAGCCTCCTCCATATCCCCTCTAGCTGTCCTGTCCATCACCAAGATAGGTGCGTTTTCTGCCATTTCAGGTAGAAGTAATGTTCAACCAATTTGCTTCTAATTTAGACAAAGTAGTAGGAAAGTTTATCAAACAAACTCTACATATGAGCTCTATCTATTTTACAATACGTGTAATATGTATTCACAAAATGTCCATTTTCTATATGTGTGAACTTCACATCTTTTTTTTTTTTAGTAAGTTTTAGTGCATGATGAGGTGGTGTTTACCTATAGGATCCACCATCTCTTGGACTGGGCACCATTGATGGTATTTATTGGGCCCCACGTTCTTAAGTAAATCTCAATATTGCTTCAAAAAGGTAGCTATGCATATACAGTTTACAGACAGAATGTTAACATATTAAGCAAGAGTGTGACAACTTATCAGTGCTAAATGTGCCATAAAAAAACCCAGCATGTAAAATTCTTAGCTTTGACAAGTGACAACATATCTGGCAAAATGCATTGTAAACCAAATGTAATTTTTAGCTGCAGTAAATTTTAGACAATCAAAATGATGTTAAAATGTGTGTGTTTCTTACAGTCTAGAGGCTGCTTATTCTGATGGAGGAAAACACTGACAGCATCCTTCATGATCACTGAAAGAACTGTTCTCCTTTCTCCTGCCCCACACTGATCTATCTGATCGGTGCAGTGCAGGGGAGAAAGTCACCAGGACTTGCACGGATGTTGCGCATCCTGTGTAGCTGAAAAAACTTCTGCAAGACTAGCCCTTGGACCTCTTTATGAAAAGAAGAACGACACTCCTGATATGTGAGGTGGCATGGATAGGGTCCCAATCAAACAAAGTTGTTGATTAGCCATTGAACCTTTCAGGTCATGTGATCAGTCACATTCCTGGAAGGAATTTCAAGATGTGGTAATGTATACGATGGATGAGTGTACATATATATATATATATATATATATAAGTGTTTGTGTGTGTGGAGCTGCATGAGTATATAAGAGAGCTGTTGGTGTATGTAAGAAAGCTGTGTACAACTATGTAGCAAAACAGTGCGTGTATGTAACAGAGGTGTAAGTGCATACTTCAAAGCTGTAGAAAAGCTATATGTGTTAGAACTGTGTTTGTGTATGGAGGAGAGTTGTGTGTGTATTTTGGAAAATTGCGTGTGTGATAGTAGTAGAGTTGTGTGTATGCAGGAGAGATGTGTGTATGTAGGAAAGAGGGTGGAAACTTATCAATGCTATAGGACCTATGCAAGAACCTAACATGATCAAATTTGACTCATGACAATACAGCTTTAAAAAATGCATTGGCAGCAATTGTACCGATCATCTACTTTCAATGAATTATCAGCAAATTGGTGAAAGTACACCTATTAAAAAAAAAATAACAGCCTCCTCCATATCCCCTCTAGCTGTCCTGTCCATCACCAAGATAGGTGCGTTTTCTGCCATTTCAGGTAGAAGTAATGTTCAACCAATTTGCTTCTAATTTAGACAAAGTAGTAGGAAAGTTTATCAAACAAACTCTACATATGAGCTCTATCTATTTTACAATACGTGTAATATGTATTCACAAAATGTCCATTTTCTATATGTGTGAACTTCACATCTTTTTTTTTTTTAGTAAGTTTTAGTGCATGATGAGGTGGTGTTTACCTATAGGATCCACCATCTCTTGGACTGGGCACCATTGATGGTATTTATTGGGCCCCACGTTCTTAAGTAAATCTCAATATTGCTTCAAAAAGGTAGCTATGCATATACAGTTTACAGACAGAATGTTAACATATTAAGCAAGAGTGTGACAACTTATCAGTGCTAAATGTGCCATAAAAAAACCCAGCATGTAAAATTCTTAGCTTTGACAAGTGACAACATATCTGGCAAAATGCATTGTAAACCAAATGTAATTTTTAGCTGCAGTAAATTTTAGACAATCAAAATGATGTTAAAATGTGTGTGTTTCTTACAGTCTAGAGGCTGCTTATTCTGATGGAGGAAAACACTGACAGCATCCTTCATGATCACTGAAAGAACTGTTCTCCTTTCTCCTGCCCCACACTGATCTATCTGATCGGTGCAGTGCAGGGGAGAAAGTCACCAGGACTTGCACGGATGTTGCGCATCCTGTGTAGCTGAAAAAACTTCTGCAAGACTAGCCCTTGGACCTCTTTATGAAAAGAAGAACGACACTCCTGATATGTGAGGTGGCATGGATAGGGTCCCAATCAAACAAAGTTGTTGATTAGCCATTGAACCTTTCAGGTCATGTGATCAGTCACATTCCTGGAAGGAATTTCAAGATGTGGTAATGTATACGATGGATGAGTGTACATATATATATATATATATATATATATATATAAGTGTTTGTGTGTGTGGAGCTGCATGAGTATATAAGAGAGCTGTTGGTGTATGTAAGAAAGCTGTGTACAAGTATGTAGCAAAACAGTGCGTGTATGTAACAGAGGTGTAAGTGCATACTTCAAAGCTGTAGAAAAGCTATATGTGTTAGAACTGTGTTTGTGTATGGAGGAGAGTTGTGTGTGTATTTTGGAAAATTGCGTGTGTGATAGTAGTAGAGTTGTGTGTATGCAGGAGAGATGTGTGTATGTAGGAAAGAGGGTGGAAACTTATCAATGCTATAGGACCTATGCAAGAACCTAACATGATCAAATTTGACTCATGACAATACAGCTTTAAAAAATGCATTGGCAGCAATTGTACCGATCATCTACTTTCAATGAATTATCAGCAAATTGGTGAAAGTACACCTATTAAAAAAAAAATAACAGCCTCCTCCATATCCCCTCTAGCTGTCCTGTCCATCACCAAGATAGGTGCGTTTTCTGCCATTTTAGGTAGAAGTAATGTTCAACCAATTTGCTTCTAATTTAGACAAAGTAGTAGGAAAGTTTATCAAACAAACTCTACATATGAGCTCTATCTATTTTACAATACGTGTAATATGTATTCACAAAATGTCCATTTTCTATATGTGTGAACTTCACATCTTTTTTTTTTTTAGTAAGTTTTAGTGCATGATGAGGTGGTGTTTACCTATAGGATCCACCATCTCTTGGACTGGGCACCATTGATGGTATTTATTGGGCCCCACGTTCTTAAGTAAATCTCAATATTGCTTCAAAAAGGTAGCTATGCATATACAGTTTACAGACAGAATGTTAACATATTAAGCAAGAGTGTGACAACTTATCAGTGCTAAATGTGCCATAAAAAAACCCAGCATGTAAAATTCTTAGCTTTGACAAGTGACAACATATCTGGCAAAATGCATTGTAAACCAAATGTAATTTTTAGCTGCAGTAAATTTTAGACAATCAAAATGATGTTAAAATGTGTGTGTTTCTTACAGTCTAGAGGCTGCTTATTCTGATGGAGGAAAACACTGACAGCATCCTTCATGATCACTGAAAGAACTGTTCTCCTTTCTCCTGCCCCACACTGATCTATCTGATCGGTGCAGTGCAGGGGAGAAAGTCACCAGGACTTGCACGGATGTTGCGCATCCTGTGTAGCTGAAAAAACTTCTGCAAGACTAGCCCTTGGACCTCTTTATGAAAAGAAGAACGACACTCCTGATATGTGAGGTGGCATGGATAGGGTCCCAATCAAACAAAGTTGTTGATTAGCCATTGAACCTTTCAGGTCATGTGATCAGTCACATTCCTGGAAGGAATTTCAAGATGTGGTAATGTATACGATGGATGAGTGTACATATATATATATATATATATATATAAGTGTTTGTGTGTGTGGAGCTGCATGAGTATATAAGAGAGCTGTTGGTGTATGTAAGAAAGCTGTGTACAAGTATGTAGCAAAACAGTGCGTGTATGTAACAGAGGTGTAAGTGCATACTTCAAAGCTGTAGAAAAGCTATATGTGTTAGAACTGTGTTTGTGTATGGAGGAGAGTTGTGTGTGTATTTTGGAAAATTGCGTGTGTGATAGTAGTAGAGTTGTGTGTATGCAGGAGAGATGTGTGTATGTAGGAAAGAGGGTGGAAACTTATCAATGCTATAGGACCTATGCAAGAACCTAACATGATCAAATTTGACTCATGACAATACAGCTTTAAAAAATGCATTGGCAGCAATTGTACCGATCATCTACTTTCAATGAATTATCAGCAAATTGGTGAAAGTACACCTATTAAAAAAAAAATAACAGCCTCCTCCATATCCCCTCTAGCTGTCCTGTCCATCACCAAGATAGGTGCGTTTTCTGCCATTTCAGGTAGAAGTAATGTTCAACCAATTTGCTTCTAATTTAGACAAAGTAGTAGGAAAGTTTATCAAACAAACTCTACATATGAGCTCTATCTATTTTACAATACGTGTAATATGTATTCACAAAATGTCCATTTTCTATATGTGTGAACTTCACATCTTTTTTTTTTTTAGTAAGTTTTAGTGCATGATGAGGTGGTGTTTACCTATAGGATCCACCATCTCTTGGACTGGGCACCATTGATGGTATTTATTGGGCCCCACGTTCTTAAGTAAATCTCAATATTGCTTCAAAAAGGTAGCTATGCATATACAGTTTACAGACAGAATGTTAACATATTAAGCAAGAGTGTGACAACTTATCAGTGCTAAATGTGCCATAAAAAAACCCAGCATGTAAAATTCTTAGCTTTGACAAGTGACAACATATCTGGCAAAATGCATTGTAAACCAAATGTAATTTTTAGCTGCAGTAAATTTTAGACAATCAAAATGATGTTAAAATGTGTGTGTTTCTTACAGTCTAGAGGCTGCTTATTCTGATGGAGGAAAACACTGACAGCATCCTTCATGATCACTGAAAGAACTGTTCTCCTTTCTCCTGCCCCACACTGATCTATCTGATCGGTGCAGTGCAGGGGAGAAAGTCACCAGGACTTGCACGGATGTTGCGCATCCTGTGTAGCTGAAAAAACTTCTGCAAGACTAGCCCTTGGACCTCTTTATGAAAAGAAGAACGACACTCCTGATATGTGAGGTGGCATGGATAGGGTCCCAATCAAACAAAGTTGTTGATTAGCCATTGAACCTTTCAGGTCATGTGATCAGTCACATTCCTGGAAGGAATTTCAAGATGTGGTAATGTATACGATGGATGAGTGTACATATATATATATATATATATATATAAGTGTTTGTGTGTGTGGAGCTGCATGAGTATATAAGAGAGCTGTTGGTGTATGTAAGAAAGCTGTGTACAAGTATGTAGCAAAACAGTGCGTGTATGTAACAGAGGTGTAAGTGCATACTTCAAAGCTGTAGAAAAGCTATATGTGTTAGAACTGTGTTTGTGTATGGAGGAGAGTTGTGTGTGTATTTTGGAAAATTGCGTGTGTGATAGTAGTAGAGTTGTGTGTATGCAGGAGAGATGTGTGTATGTAGGAAAGAGGGTGGAAACTTATCAATGCTATAGGACCTATGCAAGAACCTAACATGATCAAATTTGACTCATGACAATACAGCTTTAAAAAATGCATTGGCAGCAATTGTACCGATCATCTACTTTCAATGAATTATCAGCAAATTGGTGAAAGTACACCTATTAAAAAAAAAATAACAGCCTCCTCCATATCCCCTCTAGCTGTCCTGTCCATCACCAAGATAGGTGCGTTTTCTGCCATTTCAGGTAGAAGTAATGTTCAACCAATTTGCTTCTAATTTAGACAAAGTAGTAGGAAAGTTTATCAAACAAACTCTACATATGAGCTCTATCTATTTTACAATACGTGTAATATGTATTCACAAAATGTCCATTTTCTATATGTGTGAACTTCACATCTTTTTTTTTTTTAGTAAGTTTTAGTGCATGATGAGGTGGTGTTTACCTATAGGATCCACCATCTCTTGGACTGGGCACCATTGATGGTATTTATTGGGCCCCACGTTCTTAAGTAAATCTCAATATTGCTTCAAAAAGGTAGCTATGCATATACAGTTTACAGACAGAATGTTAACATATTAAGCAAGAGTGTGACAACTTATCAGTGCTAAATGTGCCATAAAAAAACCCAGCATGTAAAATTCTTAGCTTTGACAAGTGACAACATATCTGGCAAAATGCATTGTAAACCAAATGTAATTTTTAGCTGCAGTAAATTTTAGACAATCAAAATGATGTTAAAATGTGTGTGTTTCTTACAGTCTAGAGGCTGCTTATTCTGATGGAGGAAAACACTGACAGCATCCTTCATGATCACTGAAAGAACTGTTCTCCTTTCTCCTGCCCCACACTGATCTATCTGATCGGTGCAGTGCAGGGGAGAAAGTCACCAGGACTTGCACGGATGTTGCGCATCCTGTGTAGCTGAAAAAACTTCTGCAAGACTAGCCCTTGGACCTCTTTATGAAAAGAAGAACGACACTCCTGATATGTGAGGTGGCATGGATAGGGTCCCAATCAAACAAAGTTGTTGATTAGCCATTGAACCTTTCAGGTCATGTGATCAGTCACATTCCTGGAAGGAATTTCAAGATGTGGTAATGTATACGATGGATGAGTGTACATATATATATATATATATATATATAAGTGTTTGTGTGTGTGGAGCTGCATGAGTATATAAGAGAGCTGTTGGTGTATGTAAGAAAGCTGTGTACAACTATGTAGCAAAACAGTGCGTGTATGTAACAGAGGTGTAAGTGCATACTTCAAAGCTGTAGAAAAGCTATATGTGTTAGAACTGTGTTTGTGTATGGAGGAGAGTTGTGTGTGTATTTTGGAAAATTGCGTGTGTGATAGTAGTAGAGTTGTGTGTATGCAGGAGAGATGTGTGTATGTAGGAAAGAGGGTGGAAACTTATCAATGCTATAGGACCTATGCAAGAACCTAACATGATCAAATTTGACTCATGACAATACAGCTTTAAAAAATGCATTGGCAGCAATTGTACCGATCATCTACTTTCAATGAATTATCAGCAAATTGGTGAAAGTACACCTATTAAAAAAAAAATAACAGCCTCCTCCATATCCCCTCTAGCTGTCCTGTCCATCACCAAGATAGGTGCGTTTTCTGCCATTTCAGGTAGAAGTAATGTTCAACCAATTTGCTTCTAATTTAGACAAAGTAGTAGGAAAGTTTATCAAACAAACTCTACATATGAGCTCTATCTATTTTACAATACGTGTAATATGTATTCACAAAATGTCCATTTTCTATATGTGTGAACTTCACATCTTTTTTTTTTTTAGTAAGTTTTAGTGCATGATGAGGTGGTGTTTACCTATAGGATCCACCATCTCTTGGACTGGGCACCATTGATGGTATTTATTGGGCCCCACGTTCTTAAGTAAATCTCAATATTGCTTCAAAAAGGTAGCTATGCATATACAGTTTACAGACAGAATGTTAACATATTAAGCAAGAGTGTGACAACTTATCAGTGCTAAATGTGCCATAAAAAAACCCAGCATGTAAAATTCTTAGCTTTGACAAGTGACAACATATCTGGCAAAATGCATTGTAAACCAAATGTAATTTTTAGCTGCAGTAAATTTTAGACAATCAAAATGATGTTAAAATGTGTGTGTTTCTTACAGTCTAGAGGCTGCTTATTCTGATGGAGGAAAACACTGACAGCATCCTTCATGATCACTGAAAGAACTGTTCTCCTTTCTCCTGCCCCACACTGATCTATCTGATCGGTGCAGTGCAGGGGAGAAAGTCACCAGGACTTGCACGGATGTTGCGCATCCTGTGTAGCTGAAAAAACTTCTGCAAGACTAGCCCTTGGACCTCTTTATGAAAAGAAGAACGACACTCCTGATATGTGAGGTGGCATGGATAGGGTCCCAATCAAACAAAGTTGTTGATTAGCCATTGAACCTTTCAGGTCATGTGATCAGTCACATTCCTGGAAGGAATTTCAAGATGTGGTAATGTATACGATGGATGAGTGTACATATATATATATATATATATATATATATATATAAGTGTTTGTGTGTGTGGAGCTGCATGAGTATATAAGAGAGCTGTTGGTGTATGTAAGAAAGCTGTGTACAAGTATGTAGCAAAACAGTGCGTGTATGTAACAGAGGTGTAAGTGCATACTTCAAAGCTGTAGAAAAGCTATATGTGTTAGAACTGTGTTTGTGTATGGAGGAGAGTTGTGTGTGTATTTTGGAAAATTGCGTGTGTGATAGTAGTAGAGTTGTGTGTATGCAGGAGAGATGTGTGTATGTAGGAAAGAGGGTGGAAACTTATCAATGCTATAGGACCTATGCAAGAACCTAACATGATCAAATTTGACTCATGACAATACAGCTTTAAAAAATGCATTGGCAGCAATTGTACCGATCATCTACTTTCAATGAATTATCAGCAAATTGGTGAAAGTACACCTATTAAAAAAAAAATAACAGCCTCCTCCATATCCCCTCTAGCTGTCCTGTCCATCACCAAGATAGGTGCGTTTTCTGCCATTTTAGGTAGAAGTAATGTTCAACCAATTTGCTTCTAATTTAGACAAAGTAGTAGGAAAGTTTATCAAACAAACTCTACATATGAGCTCTATCTATTTTACAATACGTGTAATATGTATTCACAAAATGTCCATTTTCTATATGTGTGAACTTCACATCTTTTTTTTTTTTAGTAAGTTTTAGTGCATGATGAGGTGGTGTTTACCTATAGGATCCACCATCTCTTGGACTGGGCACCATTGATGGTATTTATTGGGCCCCACGTTCTTAAGTAAATCTCAATATTGCTTCAAAAAGGTAGCTATGCATATACAGTTTACAGACAGAATGTTAACATATTAAGCAAGAGTGTGACAACTTATCAGTGCTAAATGTGCCATAAAAAAACCCAGCATGTAAAATTCTTAGCTTTGACAAGTGACAACATATCTGGCAAAATGCATTGTAAACCAAATGTAATTTTTAGCTGCAGTAAATTTTAGACAATCAAAATGATGTTAAAATGTGTGTGTTTCTTACAGTCTAGAGGCTGCTTATTCTGATGGAGGAAAACACTGACAGCATCCTTCATGATCACTGAAAGAACTGTTCTCCTTTCTCCTGCCCCACACTGATCTATCTGATCGGTGCAGTGCAGGGGAGAAAGTCACCAGGACTTGCACGGATGTTGCGCATCCTGTGTAGCTGAAAAAACTTCTGCAAGACTAGCCCTTGGACCTCTTTATGAAAAGAAGAACGACACTCCTGATATGTGAGGTGGCATGGATAGGGTCCCAATCAAACAAAGTTGTTGATTAGCCATTGAACCTTTCAGGTCATGTGATCAGTCACATTCCTGGAAGGAATTTCAAGATGTGGTAATGTATACGATGGATGAGTGTACATATATATATATATATATATATAAGTGTTTGTGTGTGTGGAGCTGCATGAGTATATAAGAGAGCTGTTGGTGTATGTAAGAAAGCTGTGTACAACTATGTAGCAAAACAGTGCGTGTATGTAACAGAGGTGTAAGTGCATACTTCAAAGCTGTAGAAAAGCTATATGTGTTAGAACTGTGTTTGTGTATGGAGGAGAGTTGTGTGTGTATTTTGGAAAATTGCGTGTGTGATAGTAGTAGAGTTGTGTGTATGCAGGAGAGATGTGTGTATGTAGGAAAGAGGGTGGAAACTTATCAATGCTATAGGACCTATGCAAGAACCTAACATGATCAAATTTGACTCATGACAATACAGCTTTAAAAAATGCATTGGCAGCAATTGTACCGATCATCTACTTTCAATGAATTATCAGCAAATTGGTGAAAGTACACCTATTAAAAAAAAAATAACAGCCTCCTCCATATCCCCTCTAGCTGTCCTGTCCATCACCAAGATAGGTGCGTTTTCTGCCATTTCAGGTAGAAGTAATGTTCAACCAATTTGCTTCTAATTTAGACAAAGTAGTAGGAAAGTTTATCAAACAAACTCTACATATGAGCTCTATCTATTTTACAATACGTGTAATATGTATTCACAAAATGTCCATTTTCTATATGTGTGAACTTCACATCTTTTTTTTTTTTAGTAAGTTTTAGTGCATGATGAGGTGGTGTTTACCTATAGGATCCACCATCTCTTGGACTGGGCACCATTGATGGTATTTATTGGGCCCCACGTTCTTAAGTAAATCTCAATATTGCTTCAAAAAGGTAGCTATGCATATACAGTTTACAGACAGAATGTTAACATATTAAGCAAGAGTGTGACAACTTATCAGTGCTAAATGTGCCATAAAAAAACCCAGCATGTAAAATTCTTAGCTTTGACAAGTGACAACATATCTGGCAAAATGCATTGTAAACCAAATGTAATTTTTAGCTGCAGTAAATTTTAGACAATCAAAATGATGTTAAAATGTGTGTGTTTCTTACAGTCTAGAGGCTGCTTATTCTGATGGAGGAAAACACTGACAGCATCCTTCATGATCACTGAAAGAACTGTTCTCCTTTCTCCTGCCCCACACTGATCTATCTGATCGGTGCAGTGCAGGGGAGAAAGTCACCAGGACTTGCACGGATGTTGCGCATCCTGTGTAGCTGAAAAAACTTCTGCAAGACTAGCCCTTGGACCTCTTTATGAAAAGAAGAACGACACTCCTGATATGTGAGGTGGCATGGATAGGGTCCCAATCAAACAAAGTTGTTGATTAGCCATTGAACCTTTCAGGTCATGTGATCAGTCACATTCCTGGAAGGAATTTCAAGATGTGGTAATGTATACGATGGATGAGTGTACATATATATATATATATATATATATATATATATAAGTGTTTGTGTGTGTGGAGCTGCATGAGTATATAAGAGAGCTGTTGGTGTATGTAAGAAAGCTGTGTACAAGTATGTAGCAAAACAGTGCGTGTATGTAACAGAGGTGTAAGTGCATACTTCAAAGCTGTAGAAAAGCTATATGTGTTAGAACTGTGTTTGTGTATGGAGGAGAGTTGTGTGTGTATTTTGGAAAATTGCGTGTGTGATAGTAGTAGAGTTGTGTGTATGCAGGAGAGATGTGTGTATGTAGGAAAGAGGGTGGAAACTTATCAATGCTATAGGACCTATGCAAGAACCTAACATGATCAAATTTGACTCATGACAATACAGCTTTAAAAAATGCATTGGCAGCAATTGTACCGATCATCTACTTTCAATGAATTATCAGCAAATTGGTGAAAGTACACCTATTAAAAAAAAAATAACAGCCTCCTCCATATCCCCTCTAGCTGTCCTGTCCATCACCAAGATAGGTGCGTTTTCTGCCATTTTAGGTAGAAGTAATGTTCAACCAATTTGCTTCTAATTTAGACAAAGTAGTAGGAAAGTTTATCAAACAAACTCTACATATGAGCTCTATCTATTTTACAATACGTGTAATATGTATTCACAAAATGTCCATTTTCTATATGTGTGAACTTCACATCTTTTTTTTTTTTAGTAAGTTTTAGTGCATGATGAGGTGGTGTTTACCTATAGGATCCACCATCTCTTGGACTGGGCACCATTGATGGTATTTATTGGGCCCCACGTTCTTAAGTAAATCTCAATATTGCTTCAAAAAGGTAGCTATGCATATACAGTTTACAGACAGAATGTTAACATATTAAGCAAGAGTGTGACAACTTATCAGTGCTAAATGTGCCATAAAAAAACCCAGCATGTAAAATTCTTAGCTTTGACAAGTGACAACATATCTGGCAAAATGCATTGTAAACCAAATGTAATTTTTAGCTGCAGTAAATTTTAGACAATCAAAATGATGTTAAAATGTGTGTGTTTCTTACAGTCTAGAGGCTGCTTATTCTGATGGAGGAAAACACTGACAGCATCCTTCATGATCACTGAAAGAACTGTTCTCCTTTCTCCTGCCCCACACTGATCTATCTGATCGGTGCAGTGCAGGGGAGAAAGTCACCAGGACTTGCACGGATGTTGCGCATCCTGTGTAGCTGAAAAAACTTCTGCAAGACTAGCCCTTGGACCTCTTTATGAAAAGAAGAACGACACTCCTGATATGTGAGGTGGCATGGATAGGGTCCCAATCAAACAAAGTTGTTGATTAGCCATTGAACCTTTCAGGTCATGTGATCAGTCACATTCCTGGAAGGAATTTCAAGATGTGGTAATGTATACGATGGATGAGTGTACATATATATATATATATATATATAAGTGTTTGTGTGTGTGGAGCTGCATGAGTATATAAGAGAGCTGTTGGTGTATGTAAGAAAGCTGTGTACAACTATGTAGCAAAACAGTGCGTGTATGTAACAGAGGTGTAAGTGCATACTTCAAAGCTGTAGAAAAGCTATATGTGTTAGAACTGTGTTTGTGTATGGAGGAGAGTTGTGTGTGTATTTTGGAAAATTGCGTGTGTGATAGTAGTAGAGTTGTGTGTATGCAGGAGAGATGTGTGTATGTAGGAAAGAGGGTGGAAACTTATCAATGCTATAGGACCTATGCAAGAACCTAACATGATCAAATTTGACTCATGACAATACAGCTTTAAAAAATGCATTGGCAGCAATTGTACCGATCATCTACTTTCAATGAATTATCAGCAAATTGGTGAAAGTACACCTATTAAAAAAAAAATAACAGCCTCCTCCATATCCCCTCTAGCTGTCCTGTCCATCACCAAGATAGGTGCGTTTTCTGCCATTTCAGGTAGAAGTAATGTTCAACCAATTTGCTTCTAATTTAGACAAAGTAGTAGGAAAGTTTATCAAACAAACTCTACATATGAGCTCTATCTATTTTACAATACGTGTAATATGTATTCACAAAATGTCCATTTTCTATATGTGTGAACTTCACATCTTTTTTTTTTTTAGTAAGTTTTAGTGCATGATGAGGTGGTGTTTACCTATAGGATCCACCATCTCTTGGACTGGGCACCATTGATGGTATTTATTGGGCCCCACGTTCTTAAGTAAATCTCAATATTGCTTCAAAAAGGTAGCTATGCATATACAGTTTACAGACAGAATGTTAACATATTAAGCAAGAGTGTGACAACTTATCAGTGCTAAATGTGCCATAAAAAAACCCAGCATGTAAAATTCTTAGCTTTGACAAGTGACAACATATCTGGCAAAATGCATTGTAAACCAAATGTAATTTTTAGCTGCAGTAAATTTTAGACAATCAAAATGATGTTAAAATGTGTGTGTTTCTTACAGTCTAGAGGCTGCTTATTCTGATGGAGGAAAACACTGACAGCATCCTTCATGATCACTGAAAGAACTGTTCTCCTTTCTCCTGCCCCACACTGATCTATCTGATCGGTGCAGTGCAGGGGAGAAAGTCACCAGGACTTGCACGGATGTTGCGCATCCTGTGTAGCTGAAAAAACTTCTGCAAGACTAGCCCTTGGACCTCTTTATGAAAAGAAGAACGACACTCCTGATATGTGAGGTGGCATGGATAGGGTCCCAATCAAACAAAGTTGTTGATTAGCCATTGAACCTTTCAGGTCATGTGATCAGTCACATTCCTGGAAGGAATTTCAAGATGTGGTAATGTATACGATGGATGAGTGTACATATATATATATATATATATATATATATATATAAGTGTTTGTGTGTGTGGAGCTGCATGAGTATATAAGAGAGCTGTTGGTGTATGTAAGAAAGCTGTGTACAAGTATGTAGCAAAACAGTGCGTGTATGTAACAGAGGTGTAAGTGCATACTTCAAAGCTGTAGAAAAGCTATATGTGTTAGAACTGTGTTTGTGTATGGAGGAGAGTTGTGTGTGTATTTTGGAAAATTGCGTGTGTGATAGTAGTAGAGTTGTGTGTATGCAGGAGAGATGTGTGTATGTAGGAAAGAGGGTGGAAACTTATCAATGCTATAGGACCTATGCAAGAACCTAACATGATCAAATTTGACTCATGACAATACAGCTTTAAAAAATGCATTGGCAGCAATTGTACCGATCATCTACTTTCAATGAATTATCAGCAAATTGGTGAAAGTACACCTATTAAAAAAAAAATAACAGCCTCCTCCATATCCCCTCTAGCTGTCCTGTCCATCACCAAGATAGGTGCGTTTTCTGCCATTTTAGGTAGAAGTAATGTTCAACCAATTTGCTTCTAATTTAGACAAAGTAGTAGGAAAGTTTATTAAACAAACTCTACATATGAGCTCTATCTATTTTACAATACGTGTAATATGTATTCACAAAATGTCCATTTTCTATATGTGTGAACTTCACATCTTTTTTTTTTTTAGTAAGTTTTAGTGCATGATGAGGTGGTGTTTACCTATAGGATCCACCATCTCTTGGACTGGGCACCATTGATGGTATTTATTGGGCCCCACGTTCTTAAGTAAATCTCAATATTGCTTCAAAAAGGTAGCTATGCATATACAGTTTACAGACAGAATGTTAACATATTAAGCAAGAGTGTGACAACTTATCAGTGCTAAATGTGCCATAAAAAAACCCAGCATGTAAAATTCTTAGCTTTGACAAGTGACAACATATCTGGCAAAATGCATTGTAAACCAAATGTAATTTTTAGCTGCAGTAAATTTTAGACAATCAAAATGATGTTAAAATGTGTGTGTTTCTTACAGTCTAGAGGCTGCTTATTCTGATGGAGGAAAACACTGACAGCATCCTTCATGATCACTGAAAGAACTGTTCTCCTTTCTCCTGCCCCACACTGATCTATCTGATCGGTGCAGTGCAGGGGAGAAAGTCACCAGGACTTGCACGGATGTTGCGCATCCTGTGTAGCTGAAAAAACTTCTGCAAGACTAGCCCTTGGACCTCTTTATGAAAAGAAGAACGACACTCCTGATATGTGAGGTGGCATGGATAGGGTCCCAATCAAACAAAGTTGTTGATTAGCCATTGAACCTTTCAGGTCATGTGATCAGTCACATTCCTGGAAGGAATTTCAAGATGTGGTAATGTATGCGATGGATGAGTGTACATATATATATATATATATATATATATATATAAGTGTTTGTGTGTGTGGAGCTGCATGAGTATATAAGAGAGCTGTTGGTGTATGTAAGAAAGCTGTGTACAAGTATGTAGTAAAACAGTGCGTGTATGTAACAGAGGTGTAAGTGCATACTTCAAAGCTGTAGAAAAGCTATATGTGTTAGAACTGTGTTTGTGTATGGAGGAGAGTTGTGTGTGTATTTTGGAAAATTGCGTGTGTGATAGTAGTAGAGTTGTGCGTATGCAGGAGAGATGTGTGTATGTAGGAAAGAGGGTGGAAACTTATCAATGCTATAGGACCTATGCAAGAACCTAACATGATCAAATTTGACTCATGACAATACAGCTTTAAAAAATGCATTGGCAGCAATTGTACCGATCATCTACTTTCAATGAATTATCAGCAAATTGGTGAAAGTACACCTATTAAAAAAAAAATAACAGCCTCCTCCATATCCCCTCTAGCTGTCCTGTCCATCACCAAGATAGGTGCGTTTTCTGCCATTTTAGGTAGAAGTAATGTTCAACCAATTTGCTTCTAATTTAGACAAAGTAGTAGGAAAGTTTATCAAACAAACTCTACATATGAGCTCTATCTATTTTACAATACGTGTAATATGTATTCACAAAATGTCCATTTTCTATATGTGTGAACTTCACATCTTTTTTTTTTTTAGTAAGTTTTAGTGCATGATGAGGTGGTGTTTACCTATAGGATCCACCATCTCTTGGACTGGGCACCATTGATGGTATTTATTGGGCCCCACGTTCTTAAGTAAATCTCAATATTGCTTCAAAAAGGTAGCTATGCATATACAGTTTACAGACAGAATGTTAACATATTAAGCAAGAGTGTGACAACTTATCAGTGCTAAATGTGCCATAAAAAAACCCAGCATGTAAAATTCTTAGCTTTGACAAGTGACAACATATCTGGCAAAATGCATTGTAAACCAAATGTAATTTTTAGCTGCAGTAAATTTTAGACAATCAAAATGATGTTAAAATGTGTGTGTTTCTTACAGTCTAGAGGCTGCTTATTCTGATGGAGGAAAACACTGACAGCATCCTTCATGATCACTGAAAGAACTGTTCTCCTTTCTCCTGCCCCACACTGATCTATCTGATCGGTGCAGTGCAGGGGAGAAAGTCACCAGGACTTGCACGGATGTTGCGCATCCTGTGTAGCTGAAAAAACTTCTGCAAGACTAGCCCTTGGACCTCTTTATGAAAAGAAGAACGACACTCCTGATATGTGAGGTGGCATGGATAGGGTCCCAATCAAACAAAGTTGTTGATTAGCCATTGAACCTTTCAGGTCATGTGATCAGTCACATTCCTGGAAGGAATTTCAAGATGTGGTAATGTATACGATGGATGAGTGTACATATATATATATATATAAGTGTTTATATATATATAAGTGTTATATATATATAAGTGTTTGTGTGTGTGGAGCTGCATGAGTATATAAGAGAGCTGTTGGTGTATGTAAGAAAGCTGTGTACAAGTATGTAGCAAAACAGTGCGTGTATGTAACAGAGGTGTAAGTGCATACTTCAAAGCTGTAGAAAAGCTATATGTGTTAGAACTGTGTTTGTGTATGGAGGAGAGTTGTGTGTGTATTTTGGAAAATTGCGTGTGTGATAGTAGTAGAGTTGTGTGTATGCAGGAGAGATGTGTGTATGTAGGAAAGAGGGTGGAAACTTATCAATGCTATAGGACCTATGCAAGAACCTAACATGATCAAATTTGACTCATGACAATACAGCTTTAAAAAATGCATTGGCAGCAATTGTACCGATCATCTACTTTCAATGAATTATCAGCAAATTGGTGAAAGTACACCTATTAAAAAAAAAATAACAGCCTCCTCCATATCCCCTCTAGCTGTCCTGTCCATCACCAAGATAGGTGCGTTTTCTGCCATTTTAGGTAGAAGTAATGTTCAACCAATTTGCTTCTAATTTAGACAAAGTAGTAGGAAAGTTTATCAAACAAACTCTACATATGAGCTCTATCTATTTTACAATACGTGTAATATGTATTCACAAAATGTCCATTTTCTATATGTGTGAACTTCACATCTTTTTCTTTTTAGTAAGTTTTAGTGCATGATGAGGTGGTGTTTACCTATAGGATCCACCATCTCTTGGACTGGGCACCATTGATGGTATTTATTGGGCCCCACGTTCTTAAGTAAATCTCAATATTGCTTCAAAAAGGTAGCTATGCATATACAGTTTACAGACAGAATGTTAACATATTAAGCAAGATTGTGACAACTTATCAGTGCTAAATGTGCCATAAAAAAACCCAGCATGTAAAATTCTTAGCTTTGACAAGTGACAACATATCTGGCAAAATGCATTGTAAACCAAATGTAATTTTTAGCTGCAGTAAATTTTAGACAATCAAAATGATGTTAAAATGTGTGTGTTTCTTACAGTCTAGAGGCTGCTTATTCTGATGGAGGAAAACACTGACAGCATCCTTCATGATCACTGAAAGAACTGTTCTCCTTTCTCCTGCCCCACACTGATCTATCTGATCGGTGCAGTGCAGGGGAGAAAGTCACCAGGACTTGCACGGATGTTGCGCATCCTGTGTAGCTGAAAAAACTTCTGCAAGACTAGCCCTTGGACCTCTTTATGAAAAGAAGAACGACACTCCTGATATGTGAGGTGGCATGGATAGGGTCCCAATCAAACAAAGTTGTTGATTAGCCATTGAACCTTTCAGGTCATGTGATCAGTCACATTCCTGGAAGGAATTTCAAGATGTGGTAATGTATACGATGGATGAGTGTACATATATATATATATATAAGTGTTTATATATATATAAGTGTTATATATATATAAGTGTTTGTGTGTGTGGAGCTGCATGAGTATATAAGAGAGCTGTTGGTGTATGTAAGAAAGCTGTGTACAAGTATGTAGCAAAACAGTGCGTGTATGTAACAGAGGTGTAAGTGCATACTTCAAAGCTGTAGAAAAGCTATATGTGTTAGAACTGTGTTTGTGTATGGAGGAGAGTTGTGTGTGTATTTTGGAAAATTGCGTGTGTGATAGTAGTAGAGTTGTGTGTATGCAGGAGAGATGTGTGTATGTAGGAAAGAGGGTGGAAACTTATCAATGCTATAGGACCTATGCAAGAACCTAACATGATCAAATTTGACTCATGACAATACAGCTTTAAAAAATGCATTGGCAGCAATTGTACCGATCATCTACTTTCAATGAATTATCAGCAAATTGGTGAAAGTACACCTATTAAAAAAAAAATAACAGCCTCCTCCATATCCCCTCTAGCTGTCCTGTCCATCACCAAGATAGGTGCGTTTTCTGCCATTTTAGGTAGAAGTAATGTTCAACCAATTTGCTTCTAATTTAGACAAAGTAGTAGGAAAGTTTATCAAACAAACTCTACATATGAGCTCTATCTATTTTACAATACGTGTAATATGTATTCACAAAATGTCCATTTTCTATATGTGTGAACTTCACATCTTTTTCTTTTTAGTAAGTTTTAGTGCATGATGAGGTGGTGTTTACCTATAGGATCCACCATCTCTTGGACTGGGCACCATTGATGGTATTTATTGGGCCCCACGTTCTTAAGTAAATCTCAATATTGCTTCAAAAAGGTAGCTATGCATATACAGTTTACAGACAGAATGTTAACATATTAAGCAAGATTGTGACAACTTATCAGTGCTAAATGTGCCATAAAAAAACCCAGCATGTAAAATTCTTAGCTTTGACAAGTGACAACATATCTGGCAAAATGCATTGTAAACCAAATGTAATTTTTAGCTGCAGTAAATTTTAGACAATCAAAATGATGTTAAAATGTGTGTGTTTCTTACAGTCTAGAGGCTGCTTATTCTGATGGAGGAAAACACTGACAGCATCCTTCATGATCACTGAAAGAACTGTTCTCCTTTCTCCTGCCCCACACTGATCTATCTGATCGGTGCAGTGCAGGGGAGAAAGTCACCAGGACTTGCACGGATGTTGCGCATCCTGTGTAGCTGAAAAAACTTCTGCAAGACTAGCCCTTGGACCTCTTTATGAAAAGAAGAACGACACTCCTGATATGTGAGGTGGCATGGATAGGGTCCCAATCAAACAAAGTTGTTGATTAGCCATTGAACCTTTCAGGTCATGTGATCAGTCACATTCCTGGAAGGAATTTCAAGATGTGGTAATGTATACGATGGATGAGTGTACATATATATATATATATATATATATATATATATATAAGTGTTTGTGTGTGTGGAGCTGCATGAGTATATAAGAGAGCTGTTGGTGTATGTAAGAAAGCTGTGTACAAGTATGTAGCAAAACAGTGCGTGTATGTAACAGAGGTGTAAGTGCATACTTCAAAGCTGTAGAAAAGCTATATGTGTTAGAACTGTGTTTGTGTATGGAGGAGAGTTGTGTGTGTATTTTGGAAAATTGCGTGTGTGATAGTAGTAGAGTTGTGTGTATGCAGGAGAGATGTGTGTATGTAGGAAAGAGGGTGGAAACTTATCAATGCTATAGGACCTATGCAAGAACCTAACATGATCAAATTTGACTCATGACAATACAGCTTTAAAAAATGCATTGGCAGCAATTGTACCGATCATCTACTTTCAATGAATTATCAGCAAATTGGTGAAAGTACACCTATTAAAAAAAAAATAACAGCCTCCTCCATATCCCCTCTAGCTGTCCTGTCCATCACCAAGATAGGTGCGTTTTCTGCCATTTTAGGTAGAAGTAATGTTCAACCAATTTGCTTCTAATTTAGACAAAGTAGTAGGAAAGTTTATCAAACAAACTCTACATATGAGCTCTATCTATTTTACAATACGTGTAATATGTATTCACAAAATGTCCATTTTCTATATGTGTGAACTTCACATCTTTTTTTTTTTTAGTAAGTTTTAGTGCATGATGAGGTGGTGTTTACCTATAGGATCCACCATCTCTTGGACTGGGCACCATTGATGGTATTTATTGGGCCCCACGTTCTTAAGTAAATCTCAATATTGCTTCAAAAAGGTAGCTATGCATATACAGTTTACAGACAGAATGTTAACATATTAAGCAAGAGTGTGACAACTTATCAGTGCTAAATGTGCCATAAAAAAACCCAGCATGTAAAATTCTTAGCTTTGACAAGTGACAACATATCTGGCAAAATGCATTGTAAACCAAATGTAATTTTTAGCTGCAGTAAATTTTAGACAATCAAAATGATGTTAAAATGTGTGTGTTTCTTACAGTCTAGAGGCTGCTTATTCTGATGGAGGAAAACACTGACAGCATCCTTCATGATCACTGAAAGAACTGTTCTCCTTTCTCCTGCCCCACACTGATCTATCTGATCGGTGCAGTGCAGGGGAGAAAGTCACCAGGACTTGCACGGATGTTGCGCATCCTGTGTAGCTGAAAAAACTTCTGCAAGACTAGCCCTTGGACCTCTTTATGAAAAGAAGAACGACACTCCTGATATGTGAGGTGGCATGGATAGGGTCCCAATCAAACAAAGTTGTTGATTAGCCATTGAACCTTTCAGGTCATGTGATCAGTCACATTCCTGGAAGGAATTTCAAGATGTGGTAATGTATACGATGGATGAGTGTACATATATATATATATAAGTGTTTATATATATATAAGTGTTATATATATATAAGTGTTTGTGTGTGTGGAGCTGCATGAGTATATAAGAGAGCTGTTGGTGTATGTAAGAAAGCTGTGTACAAGTATGTAGCAAAACAGTGCGTGTATGTAACAGAGGTGTAAGTGCATACTTCAAAGCTGTAGAAAAGCTATATGTGTTAGAACTGTGTTTGTGTATGGAGGAGAGTTGTGTGTGTATTTTGGAAAATTGCGTGTGTGATAGTAGTAGAGTTGTGTGTATGCAGGAGAGATGTGTGTATGTAGGAAAGAGGGTGGAAACTTATCAATGCTATAGGACCTATGCAAGAACCTAACATGATCAAATTTGACTCATGACAATACAGCTTTAAAAAATGCATTGGCAGCAATTGTACCGATCATCTACTTTCAATGAATTATCAGCAAATTGGTGAAAGTACACCTATTAAAAAAAAAATAACAGCCTCCTCCATATCCCCTCTAGCTGTCCTGTCCATCACCAAGATAGGTGCGTTTTCTGCCATTTTAGGTAGAAGTAATGTTCAACCAATTTGCTTCTAATTTAGACAAAGTAGTAGGAAAGTTTATCAAACAAACTCTACATATGAGCTCTATCTATTTTACAATACGTGTAATATGTATTCACAAAATGTCCATTTTCTATATGTGTGAACTTCACATCTTTTTCTTTTTAGTAAGTTTTAGTGCATGATGAGGTGGTGTTTACCTATAGGATCCACCATCTCTTGGACTGGGCACCATTGATGGTATTTATTGGGCCCCACGTTCTTAAGTAAATCTCAATATTGCTTCAAAAAGGTAGCTATGCATATACAGTTTACAGACAGAATGTTAACATATTAAGCAAGAGTGTGACAACTTATCAGTGCTAAATGTGCCATAAAAAAACCCAGCATGTAAAATTCTTAGCTTTGACAAGTGACAACATATCTGGCAAAATGCATTGTAAACCAAATGTAATTTTTAGCTGCAGTAAATTTTAGACAATCAAAATGATGTTAAAATGTGTGTGTTTCTTACAGTCTAGAGGCTGCTTATTCTGATGGAGGAAAACACTGACAGCATCCTTCATGATCACTGAAAGAACTGTTCTCCTTTCTCCTGCCCCACACTGATCTATCTGATCGGTGCAGTGCAGGGGAGAAAGTCACCAGGACTTGCACGGATGTTGCGCATCCTGTGTAGCTGAAAAAACTTCTGCAAGACTAGCCCTTGGACCTCTTTATGAAAAGAAGAACGACACTCCTGATATGTGAGGTGGCATGGATAGGGTCCCAATCAAACAAAGTTGTTGATTAGCCATTGAACCTTTCAGGTCATGTGATCAGTCACATTCCTGGAAGGAATTTCAAGATGTGGTAATGTATACGATGGATGAGTGTACATATATATATATATATATATATATATATATATAAGTGTTTGTGTGTGTGGAGCTGCATGAGTATATAAGAGAGCTGTTGGTGTATGTAAGAAAGCTGTGTACAAGTATGTAGCAAAACAGTGCGTGTATGTAACAGAGGTGTAAGTGCATACTTCAAAGCTGTAGAAAAGCTATATGTGTTAGAACTGTGTTTGTGTATGGAGGAGAGTTGTGTGTGTATTTTGGAAAATTGCGTGTGTGATAGTAGTAGAGTTGTGTGTATGCAGGAGAGATGTGTGTATGTAGGAAAGAGGGTGGAAACTTATCAATGCTATAGGACCTATGCAAGAACCTAACATGATCAAATTTGACTCATGACAATACAGCTTTAAAAAATGCATTGGCAGCAATTGTACCGATCATCTACTTTCAATGAATTATCAGCAAATTGGTGAAAGTACACCTATTAAAAAAAAAATAACAGCCTCCTCCATATCCCCTCTAGCTGTCCTGTCCATCACCAAGATAGGTGCGTTTTCTGCCATTTTAGGTAGAAGTAATGTTCAACCAATTTGCTTCTAATTTAGACAAAGTAGTAGGAAAGTTTATCAAACAAACTCTACATATGAGCTCTATCTATTTTACAATACGTGTAATATGTATTCACAAAATGTCCATTTTCTATATGTGTGAACTTCACATCTTTTTTTTTTTTAGTAAGTTTTAGTGCATGATGAGGTGGTGTTTACCTATAGGATCCACCATCTCTTGGACTGGGCACCATTGATGGTATTTATTGGGCCCCACGTTCTTAAGTAAATCTCAATATTGCTTCAAAAAGGTAGCTATGCATATACAGTTTACAGACAGAATGTTAACATATTAAGCAAGAGTGTGACAACTTATCAGTGCTAAATGTGCCATAAAAAAACCCAGCATGTAAAATTCTTAGCTTTGACAAGTGACAACATATCTGGCAAAATGCATTGTAAACCAAATGTAATTTTTAGCTGCAGTAAATTTTAGACAATCAAAATGATGTTAAAATGTGTGTGTTTCTTACAGTCTAGAGGCTGCTTATTCTGATGGAGGAAAACACTGACAGCATCCTTCATGATCACTGAAAGAACTGTTCTCCTTTCTCCTGCCCCACACTGATCTATCTGATCGGTGCAGTGCAGGGGAGAAAGTCACCAGGACTTGCACGGATGTTGCGCATCCTGTGTAGCTGAAAAAACTTCTGCAAGACTAGCCCTTGGACCTCTTTATGAAAAGAAGAACGACACTCCTGATATGTGAGGTGGCATGGATAGGGTCCCAATCAAACAAAGTTGTTGATTAGCCATTGAACCTTTCAGGTCATGTGATCAGTCACATTCCTGGAAGGAATTTCAAGATGTGTTAATGTATACGATGGATGAGTGTACATATATATATATATATATATATATATATATATAAGTGTTTGTGTGTGTGGAGCTGCATGAGTATATAAGAGAGCTGTTGGTGTATGTAAGAAAGCTGTGTACAAGTATGTAGTAAAACAGTGCGTGTATGTAACAGAGGTGTAAGTGCATACTTCAAAGCTGTAGAAAAGCTATATGTGTTAGAACTGTGTTTGTGTATGGAGGAGAGTTGTGTGTGTATTTTGGAAAATTGCGTGTGTGATAGTAGTAGAGTTGTGCGTATGCAGGAGAGATGTGTGTATGTAGGAAAGAGGGTGGAAACTTATCAATGCTATAGGACCTATGCAAGAACCTAACATGATCAAATTTGACTCATGACAATACAGCTTTAAAAAATGCATTGGCAGCAATTGTACCGATCATCTACTTTCAATGAATTATCAGCAAATTGGTGAAAGTACACCTATTAAAAAAAAAATAACAGCCTCCTCCATATCCCCTCTAGCTGTCCTGTCCATCACCAAGATAGGTGCGTTTTCTGCCATTTTAGGTAGAAGTAATGTTCAACCAATTTGCTTCTAATTTAGACAAAGTAGTAGGAAAGTTTATCAAACAAACTCTACATATGAGCTCTATCTATTTTACAATACGTGTAATATGTATTCACAAAATGTCCATTTTCTATATGTGTGAACTTCACATCTTTTTTTTTTTTAGTAAGTTTTAGTGCATGATGAGGTGGTGTTTACCTATAGGATCCACCATCTCTTGGACTGGGCACCATTGATGGTATTTATTGGGCCCCACGTTCTTAAGTAAATCTCAATATTGCTTCAAAAAGGTAGCTATGCATATACAGTTTACAGACAGAATGTTAACATATTAAGCAAGAGTGTGACAACTTATCAGTGCTAAATGTGCCATAAAAAAACCCAGCATGTAAAATTCTTAGCTTTGACAAGTGACAACATATCTGGCAAAATGCATTGTAAACCAAATGTAATTTTTAGCTGCAGTAAATTTTAGACAATCAAAATGATGTTAAAATGTGTGTGTTTCTTACAGTCTAGAGGCTGCTTATTCTGATGGAGGAAAACACTGACAGCATCCTTCATGATCACTGAAAGAACTGTTCTCCTTTCTCCTGCCCCACACTGATCTATCTGATCGGTGCAGTGCAGGGGAGAAAGTCACCAGGACTTGCACGGATGTTGCGCATCCTGTGTAGCTGAAAAAACTTCTGCAAGACTAGCCCTTGGACCTCTTTATGAAAAGAAGAACGACACTCCTGATATGTGAGGTGGCATGGATAGGGTCCCAATCAAACAAAGTTGTTGATTAGCCATTGAACCTTTCAGGTCATGTGATCAGTCACATTCCTGGAAGGAATTTCAAGATGTGGTAATGTATACGATGGATGAGTGTACATATATATATATATATATATATATATATATATATATAAGTGTTTGTGTGTGTGGAGCTGCATGAGTATATAAGAGAGCTGTTGGTGTATGTAAGAAAGCTGTGTACAAGTATGTAGCAAAACAGTGCGTGTATGTAACAGAGGTGTAAGTGCATACTTCAAAGCTGTAGAAAAGCTATATGTGTTAGAACTGTGTTTGTGTATGGAGGAGAGTTGTGTGTGTATTTTGGAAAATTGCGTGTGTGATAGTAGTAGAGTTGTGTGTATGCAGGAGAGATGTGTGTATGTAGGAAAGAGGGTGGAAACTTATCAATGCTATAGGACCTATGCAAGAACCTAACATGATCAAATTTGACTCATGACAATACAGCTTTAAAAAATGCATTGGCAGCAATTGTACCGATCATCTACTTTCAATGAATTATCAGCAAATTGGTGAAAGTACACCTATTAAAAAAAAAATAACAGCCTCCTCCATATCCCCTCTAGCTGTCCTGTCCATCACCAAGATAGGTGCGTTTTCTGCCATTTTAGGTAGAAGTAATGTTCAACCAATTTGCTTCTAATTTAGACAAAGTAGTAGGAAAGTTTATCAAACAAACTCTACATATGAGCTCTATCTATTTTACAATACGTGTAATATGTATTCACAAAATGTCCATTTTCTATATGTGTGAACTTCACATCTTTTTTTTTTTTAGTAAGTTTTAGTGCATGATGAGGTGGTGTTTACCTATAGGATCCACCATCTCTTGGACTGGGCACCATTGATGGTATTTATTGGGCCCCACGTTCTTAAGTAAATCTCAATATTGCTTCAAAAAGGTAGCTATGCATATACAGTTTACAGACAGAATGTTAACATATTAAGCAAGAGTGTGACAACTTATCAGTGCTAAATGTGCCATAAAAAACCCAGCATGTAAAATTCTTAGCTTTGACAAGTGACAACATATCTGGCAAAATGCATTGTAAACCAAATGTAATTTTTAGCTGCAGTAAATTTTAGACAATCAAAATGATGTTAAAATGTGTGTGTTTCTTACAGTCTAGAGGCTGCTTATTCTGATGGAGGAAAACACTGACAGCATCCTTCATGATCACTGAAAGAACTGTTCTCCTTTCTCCTGCCCCACACTGATCTATCTGATCGGTGCAGTGCAGGGGAGAAAGTCACCAGGACTTGCACGGATGTTGCGCATCCTGTGTAGCTGAAAAAACTTCTGCAAGACTAGCCCTTGGACCTCTTTATGAAAAGAAGAACGACACTCCTGATATGTGAGGTGGCATGGATAGGGTCCCAATCAAACAAAGTTGTTGATTAGCCATTGAACCTTTCAGGTCATGTGATCAGTCACATTCCTGGAAGGAATTTCAAGATGTGGTAATGTATACGATGGATGAGTGTACATATATATATATATATAAGTGTTTATATATATATAAGTGTTATATATATATAAGTGTTTGTGTGTGTGGAGCTGCATGAGTATATAAGAGAGCTGTTGGTGTATGTAAGAAAGCTGTGTACAAGTATGTAGTAAAACAGTGTGTGTATGTAACAGAGGTGTAAGTGCATACTTCAAAGCTGTAGAAAAGCTATATGTGTTAGAACTGTGTTTGTGTATGGAGGAGAGTTGTGTGTGTATTTTGGAAAATTGCGTGTGTGATAGTAGTAGAGTTGTGTGTATGCAGGAGAGATGTGTGTATGTAGGAAAGAGGGTGGAAACTTATCAATGCTATAGGACCTATGCAAGAACCTAACATGATCAAATTTGACTCATGACAATACAGCTTTAAAAAATGCATTGGCAGCAATTGTACCGATCATCTACTTTCAATGAATTATCAGCAAATTGGTGAAAGTACACCTATTAAAAAAAAAATAACAGCCTCCTCCATATCCCCTCTAGCTGTCCTGTCCATCACCAAGATAGGTGCGTTTTCTGCCATTTTAGGTAGAAGTAATGTTCAACCAATTTGCTTCTAATTTAGACAAAGTAGTAGGAAAGTTTATCAAACAAACTCTACATATGAGCTCTATCTATTTTACAATACGTGTAATATGTATTCACAAAATGTCCATTTTCTATATGTGTGAACTTCACATCTTTTTTTTTTTAGTAAGTTTTAGTGCATGATGAGGTGGTGTTTACCTATAGGATCCACCATCTCTTGGACTGGGCACCATTGATGGTATTTATTGGGCCCCACGTTCTTAAGTAAATCTCAATATTGCTTCAAAAAGGTAGCTATGCATATACAGTTTACAGACAGAATGTTAACATATTAAGCAAGAGTGTGACAACTTATCAGTGCTAAATGTGCCATAAAAAAACCCAGCATGTAAAATTCTTAGCTTTGACAAGTGACAACATATCTGGCAAAATGCATTGTAAACCAAATGTAATTTTTAGCTGCAGTAAATTTTAGACAATCAAAATGATGTTAAAATGTGTGTGTTTCTTACAGTCTAGAGGCTGCTTATTCTGATGGAGGAAAACACTGACAGCATCCTTCATGATCACTGAAAGAACTGTTCTCCTTTCTCCTGCCCCACACTGATCTATCTGATCGGTGCAGTGCAGGGGAGAAAGTCACCAGGACTTGCACGGATGTTGCGCATCCTGTGTAGCTGAAAAAACTTCTGCAAGACTAGCCCTTGGACCTCTTTATGAAAAGAAGAACGACACTCCTGATATGTGAGGTGGCATGGATAGGGTCCCAATCAAACAAAGTTGTTGATTAGCCATTGAACCTTTCAGGTCATGTGATCAGTCACATTCCTGGAAGGAATTTCAAGATGTGGTAATGTATACGATGGATGAGTGTACATAAATATATATATATATATATATAAGTGTTTGTGTGTGTGGAGCTGCATGAGTATATAAGAGAGCTGTTGGTGTATGTAAGAAAGCTGTGTACAAGTATGTAGCAAAACAGTGCGTGTATGTAACAGAGGTGTAAGTGCATACTTCAAAGCTGTAGAAAAGCTATATGTGTTAGAACTGTGTTTGTGTATGGAGGAGAGTTGTGTGTGTATTTTGGAAAATTGCGTGTGTGATAGTAGTAGAGTTGTGTGTATGCAGGAGAGATGTGTGTATGTAGGAAAGAGGGTGGAAACTTATCAATGCTATAGGACCTATGCAAGAACCTAACATGATCAAATTTGACTCATGACAATACAGCTTTAAAAAATGCATTGGCAGCAATTGTACCGATCATCTACTTTCAATGAATTATCAGCAAATTGGTGAAAGTACACCTATTAAAAAAAAAATAACAGCCTCCTCCATATCCCCTCTAGCTGTCCTGTCCATCACCAAGATAGGTGCGTTTTCTGCCATTTTAGGTAGAAGTAATGTTCAACCAATTTGCTTCTAATTTAGACAAAGTAGTAGGAAAGTTTATCAAACAAACTCTACATATGAGCTCTATCTATTTTACAATACGTGTAATATGTATTCACAAAATGTCCATTTTCTATATGTGTGAACTTCACATCTTTTTTTTTTTAGTAAGTTTTAGTGCATGATGAGGTGGTGTTTACCTATAGGATCCACCATCTCTTGGACTGGGCACCATTGATGGTATTTATTGGGCCCCACGTTCTTAAGTAAATCTCAATATTGCTTCAAAAAGGTAGCTATGCATATACAGTTTACAGACAGAATGTTAACATATTAAGCAAGAGTGTGACAACTTATCAGTGCTAAATGTGCCATAAAAAACCCAGCATGTAAAATTCTTAGCTTTGACAAGTGACAACATATCTGGCAAAATGCATTGTAAACCAAATGTAATTTTTAGCTGCAGTAAATTTTAGACAATCAAAATGATGTTAAAATGTGTGTGTTTCTTACAGTCTAGAGGCTGCTTATTCTGATGGAGGAAAACACTGACAGCATCCTTCATGATCACTGAAAGAACTGTTCTCCTTTCTCCTGCCCCACACTGATCTATCTGATCGGTGCAGTGCAGGGGAGAAAGTCACCAGGACTTGCACGGATGTTGCGCATCCTGTGTAGCTGAAAAAACTTCTGCAAGACTAGCCCTTGGACCTCTTTATGAAAAGAAGAACGACACTCCTGATATGTGAGGTGGCATGGATAGGGTCCCAATCAAACAAAGTTGTTGATTAGCCATTGAACCTTTCAGGTCATGTGATCAGTCACATTCCTGGAAGGAATTTCAAGATGTGGTAATGTATACGATGGATGAGTGTACATATATATATATATATAAGTGTTTATATATATATAAGTGTTATATATATATAAGTGTTTGTGTGTGTGGAGCTGCATGAGTATATAAGAGAGCTGTTGGTGTATGTAAGAAAGCTGTGTACAAGTATGTAGTAAAACAGTGTGTGTATGTAACAGAGGTGTAAGTGCATACTTCAAAGCTGTAGAAAAGCTATATGTGTTAGAACTGTGTTTGTGTATGGAGGAGAGTTGTGTGTGTATTTTGGAAAATTGCGTGTGTGATAGTAGTAGAGTTGTGTGTATGCAGGAGAGATGTGTGTATGTAGGAAAGAGGGTGGAAACTTATCAATGCTATAGGACCTATGCAAGAACCTAACATGATCAAATTTGACTCATGACAATACAGCTTTAAAAAATGCATTGGCAGCAATTGTACCGATCATCTACTTTCAATGAATTATCAGCAAATTGGTGAAAGTACACCTATTAAAAAAAAAATAACAGCCTCCTCCATATCCCCTCTAGCTGTCCTGTCCATCACCAAGATAGGTGCGTTTTCTGCCATTTTAGGTAGAAGTAATGTTCAACCAATTTGCTTCTAATTTAGACAAAGTAGTAGGAAAGTTTATCAAACAAACTCTACATATGAGCTCTATCTATTTTACAATACGTGTAATATGTATTCACAAAATGTCCATTTTCTATATGTGTGAACTTCACATCTTTTTTTTTTTAGTAAGTTTTAGTGCATGATGAGGTGGTGTTTACCTATAGGATCCACCATCTCTTGGACTGGGCACCATTGATGGTATTTATTGGGCCCCACGTTCTTAAGTAAATCTCAATATTGCTTCAAAAAGGTAGCTATGCATATACAGTTTACAGACAGAATGTTAACATATTAAGCAAGAGTGTGACAACTTATCAGTGCTAAATGTGCCATAAAAAAACCCAGCATGTAAAATTCTTAGCTTTGACAAGTGACAACATATCTGGCAAAATGCATTGTAAACCAAATGTAATTTTTAGCTGCAGTAAATTTTAGACAATCAAAATGATGTTAAAATGTGTGTGTTTCTTACAGTCTAGAGGCTGCTTATTCTGATGGAGGAAAACACTGACAGCATCCTTCATGATCACTGAAAGAACTGTTCTCCTTTCTCCTGCCCCACACTGATCTATCTGATCGGTGCAGTGCAGGGGAGAAAGTCACCAGGACTTGCACGGATGTTGCGCATCCTGTGTAGCTGAAAAAACTTCTGCAAGACTAGCCCTTGGACCTCTTTATGAAAAGAAGAACGACACTCCTGATATGTGAGGTGGCATGGATAGGGTCCCAATCAAACAAAGTTGTTGATTAGCCATTGAACCTTTCAGGTCATGTGATCAGTCACATTCCTGGAAGGAATTTCAAGATGTGGTAATGTATACGATGGATGAGTGTACATAAATATATATATATATATATATAAGTGTTTGTGTGTGTGGAGCTGCATGAGTATATAAGAGAGCTGTTGGTGTATGTAAGAAAGCTGTGTACAAGTATGTAGCAAAACAGTGCGTGTATGTAACAGAGGTGTAAGTGCATACTTCAAAGCTGTAGAAAAGCTATATGTGTTAGAACTGTGTTTGTGTATGGAGGAGAGTTGTGTGTGTATTTTGGAAAATTGCGTGTGTGATAGTAGTAGAGTTGTGTGTATGCAGGAGAGATGTGTGTATGTAGGAAAGAGGGTGGAAACTTATCAATGCTATAGGACCTATGCAAGAACCTAACATGATCAAATTTGACTCATGACAATACAGCTTTAAAAAATGCATTGGCAGCAATTGTACCGATCATCTACTTTCAATGAATTATCAGCAAATTGGTGAAAGTACACCTATTAAAAAAAAAATAACAGCCTCCTCCATATCCCCTCTAGCTGTCCTGTCCATCACCAAGATAGGTGCGTTTTCTGCCATTTTAGGTAGAAGTAATGTTCAACCAATTTGCTTCTAATTTAGACAAAGTAGTAGGAAAGTTTATCAAACAAACTCTACATATGAGCTCTATCTATTTTACAATACGTGTAATATGTATTCACAAAATGTCCATTTTCTATATGTGTGAACTTCACATCTTTTTTTTTTTAGTAAGTTTTAGTGCATGATGAGGTGGTGTTTACCTATAGGATCCACCATCTCTTGGACTGGGCACCATTGATGGTATTTATTGGGCCCCACGTTCTTAAGTAAATCTCAATATTGCTTCAAAAAGGTAGCTATGCATATACAGTTTACAGACAGAATGTTAACATATTAAGCAAGAGTGTGACAACTTATCAGTGCTAAATGTGCCATAAAAAAACCCAGCATGTAAAATTCTTAGCTTTGACAAGTGACAACATATCTGGCAAAATGCATTGTAAACCAAATGTAATTTTTAGCTGCAGTAAATTTTAGACAATCAAAATGATGTTAAAATGTGTGTGTTTCTTACAGTCTAGAGGCTGCTTATTCTGATGGAGGAAAACACTGACAGCATCCTTCATGATCACTGAAAGAACTGTTCTCCTTTCTCCTGCCCCACACTGATCTATCTGATCGGTGCAGTGCAGGGGAGAAAGTCACCAGGACTTGCACGGATGTTGCGCATCCTGTGTAGCTGAAAAAACTTCTGCAAGACTAGCCCTTGGACCTCTTTATGAAAAGAAGAACGACACTCCTGATATGTGAGGTGGCATGGATAGGGTCCCAATCAAACAAAGTTGTTGATTAGCCATTGAACCTTTCAGGTCATGTGATCAGTCACATTCCTGGAAGGAATTTCAAGATGTGGTAATGTATACGATGGATGAGTGTACATATATATATATATATAAGTGTTTATATATATATAAGTGTTATATATATATAAGTGTTTGTGTGTGTGGAGCTGCATGAGTATATAAGAGAGCTGTTGGTGTATGTAAGATAGCTGTGTACAAGTATGTAGTAAAACAGTGTGTGTATGTAACAGAGGTGTAAGTGCATACTTCAAAGCTGTAGAAAAGCTATATGTGTTAGAACTGTGTTTGTGTATGGAGGAGAGTTGTGTGTGTATTTTGGAAAATTGCGTGTGTGATAGTAGTAGAGTTGTGTGTATGCAGGAGAGATGTGTGTATGTAGGAAAGAGGGTGGAAACTTATCAATGCTATAGGACCTATGCAAGAACCTAACATGATCAAATTTGACTCATGACAATACAGCTTTAAAAAATGCATTGGCAGCAATTGTACCGATCATCTACTTTCAATGAATTATCAGCAAATTGGTGAAAGTACACCTATTAAAAAAAAAATAACAGCCTCCTCCATATCCCCTCTAGCTGTCCTGTCCATCACCAAGATAGGTGCGTTTTCTGCCATTTTAGGTAGAAGTAATGTTCAACCAATTTGCTTCTAATTTAGACAAAGTAGTAGGAAAGTTTATCAAACAAACTCTACATATGAGCTCTATCTATTTTACAATACGTGTAATATGTATTCACAAAATGTCCATTTTCTATATGTGTGAACTTCACATCTTTTTTTTTTTAGTAAGTTTTAGTTCATGATGAGGTGGTGTTTACCTATAGGATCCACCATCTCTTGGACTGGGCACCATTGATGGTATTTATTGGGCCCCACGTTCTTAAGTAAATCTCAATATTGCTTCAAAAAGGTAGCTATGCATATACAGTTTACAGACAGAATGTTAACATATTAAGCAAGAGTGTGACAACTTATCAGTGCTAAATGTGCCATAAAAAAACCCAGCATGTAAAATTCTTAGCTTTGACAAGTGACAACATATCTGGCAAAATGCATTGTAAACCAAATGTAATTTTTAGCTGCAGTAAATTTTAGACAATCAAAATGATGTTAAAATGTGTGTGTTTCTTACAGTCTAGAGGCTGCTTATTCTGATGGAGGAAAACACTGACAGCATCCTTCATGATCACTGAAAGAACTGTTCTCCTTTCTCCTGCCCCACACTGATCTATCTGATCGGTGCAGTGCAGGGGAGAAAGTCACCAGGACTTGCACGGATGTTGCGCATCCTGTGTAGCTGAAAAAACTTCTGCAAGACTAGCCCTTGGACCTCTTTATGAAAAGAAGAACGACACTCCTGATATGTGAGGTGGCATGGATAGGGTCCCAATCAAACAAAGTTGTTGATTAGCCATTGAACCTTTCAGGTCATGTGATCAGTCACATTCCTGGAAGGAATTTCAAGATGTGGTAATGTATACGATGGATGAGTGTACATAAATATATATATATATATATATAAGTGTTTGTGTGTGTGGAGCTGCATGAGTATATAAGAGAGCTGTTGGTGTATGTAAGAAAGCTGTGTACAAGTATGTAGCAAAACAGTGCGTGTATGTAACAGAGGTGTAAGTGCATACTTCAAAGCTGTAGAAAAGCTATATGTGTTAGAACTGTGTTTGTGTATGGAGGAGAGTTGTGTGTGTATTTTGGAAAATTGCGTGTGTGATAGTAGTAGAGTTGTGTGTATGCAGGAGAGATGTGTGTATGTAGGAAAGAGGGTGGAAACTTATCAATGCTATAGGACCTATGCAAGAACCTAACATGATCAAATTTGACTCATGACAATACAGCTTTAAAAAATGCATTGGCAGCAATTGTACCAATCATCTACTTTCAATGAATTATCAGCAAATTGGTGAAAGTACACCTATTAAAAAAAAAATAACAGCCTCCTCCATATCCCCTCTAGCTGTCCTGTCCATCACCAAGATAGGTGCGTTTTCTGCCATTTTAGGTAGAAGTAATGTTCAACCAATTTGCTTCTAATTTAGACAAAGTAGTAGGAAAGTTTATCAAACAAACTCTACATATGAGCTCTATCTATTTTACAATACGTGTAATATGTATTCACAAAATGTCCATTTTCTATATGTGTGAACTTCACATCTTTTTTTTTTTAGTAAGTTTTAGTGCATGATGAGGTGGTGTTTACCTATAGGATCCACCATCTCTTGGACTGGGCACCATTGATGGTATTTATTGGGCCCCACGTTCTTAAGTAAATCTCAATATTGCTTCAAAAAGGTAGCTATGCATATACAGTTTACAGACAGAATGTTAACATATTAAGCAAGAGTGTGACAACTTATCAGTGCTAAATGTGCCATAAAAAAACCCAGCATGTAAAATTCTTAGCTTTGACAAGTGACAACATATCTGGCAAAATGCATTGTAAACCAAATGTAATTTTTAGCTGCAGTAAATTTTAGACAATCAAAATGATGTTAAAATGTGTGTGTTTCTTACAGTCTAGAGGCTGCTTATTCTGATGGAGGAAAACACTGACAGCATCCTTCATGATCACTGAAAGAACTGTTCTCCTTTCTCCTGCCCCACACTGATCTATCTGATCGGTGCAGTGCAGGGGAGAAAGTCACCAGGACTTGCACGGATGTTGCGCATCCTGTGTAGCTGAAAAAACTTCTGCAAGACTAGCCCTTGGACCTCTTTATGAAAAGAAGAACGACACTCCTGATATGTGAGGTGGCATGGATAGGGTCCCAATCAAACAAAGTTGTTGATTAGCCATTGAACCTTTCAGGTCATGTGATCAGTCACATTCCTGGAAGGAATTTCAAGATGTGGTAATGTATACGATGGATGAGTGTACATATATATATATATATAAGTGTTTATATATATATAAGTGTTATATATATATAAGTGTTTGTGTGTGTGGAGCTGCATGAGTATATAAGAGAGCTGTTGGTGTATGTAAGATAGCTGTGTACAAGTATGTAGTAAAACAGTGTGTGTATGTAACAGAGGTGTAAGTGCATACTTCAAAGCTGTAGAAAAGCTATATGTGTTAGAACTGTGTTTGTGTATGGAGGAGAGTTGTGTGTGTATTTTGGAAAATTGCGTGTGTGATAGTAGTAGAGTTGTGTGTATGCAGGAGAGATGTGTGTATGTAGGAAAGAGGGTGGAAACTTATCAATGCTATAGGACCTATGCAAGAACCTAACATGATCAAATTTGACTCATGACAATACAGCTTTAAAAAATGCATTGGCAGCAATTGTACCGATCATCTACTTTCAATGAATTATCAGCAAATTGGTGAAAGTACACCTATTAAAAAAAAAATAACAGCCTCCTCCATATCCCCTCTAGCTGTCCTGTCCATCACCAAGATAGGTGCGTTTTCTGCCATTTTAGGTAGAAGTAATGTTCAACCAATTTGCTTCTAATTTAGACAAAGTAGTAGGAAAGTTTATCAAACAAACTCTACATATGAGCTCTATCTATTTTACAATACGTGTAATATGTATTCACAAAATGTCCATTTTCTATATGTGTGAACTTCACATCTTTTTTTTTTTAGTAAGTTTTAGTTCATGATGAGGTGGTGTTTACCTATAGGATCCACCATCTCTTGGACTGGGCACCATTGATGGTATTTATTGGGCCCCACGTTCTTAAGTAAATCTCAATATTGCTTCAAAAAGGTAGCTATGCATATACAGTTTACAGACAGAATGTTAACATATTAAGCAAGAGTGTGACAACTTATCAGTGCTAAATGTGCCATAAAAAAACCCAGCATGTAAAATTCTTAGCTTTGACAAGTGACAACATATCTGGCAAAATGCATTGTAAACCAAATGTAATTTTTAGCTGCAGTAAATTTTAGACAATCAAAATGATGTTAAAATGTGTGTGTTTCTTACAGTCTAGAGGCTGCTTATTCTGATGGAGGAAAACACTGACAGCATCCTTCATGATCACTGAAAGAACTGTTCTCCTTTCTCCTGCCCCACACTGATCTATCTGATCGGTGCAGTGCAGGGGAGAAAGTCACCAGGACTTGCACGGATGTTGCGCATCCTGTGTAGCTGAAAAAACTTCTGCAAGACTAGCCCTTGGACCTCTTTATGAAAAGAAGAACGACACTCCTGATATGTGAGGTGGCATGGATAGGGTCCCAATCAAACAAAGTTGTTGATTAGCCATTGAACCTTTCAGGTCATGTGATCAGTCACATTCCTGGAAGGAATTTCAAGATGTGGTAATGTATACGATGGATGAGTGTACATAAATATATATATATATATATATAAGTGTTTGTGTGTGTGGAGCTGCATGAGTATATAAGAGAGCTGTTGGTGTATGTAAGAAAGCTGTGTACAAGTATGTAGCAAAACAGTGCGTGTATGTAACAGAGGTGTAAGTGCATACTTCAAAGCTGTAGAAAAGCTATATGTGTTAGAACTGTGTTTGTGTATGGAGGAGAGTTGTGTGTGTATTTTGGAAAATTGCGTGTGTGATAGTAGTAGAGTTGTGTGTATGCAGGAGAGATGTGTGTATGTAGGAAAGAGGGTGGAAACTTATCAATGCTATAGGACCTATGCAAGAACCTAACATGATCAAATTTGACTCATGACAATACAGCTTTAAAAAATGCATTGGCAGCAATTGTACCGATCATCTACTTTCAATGAATTATCAGCAAATTGGTGAAAGTACACCTATTAAAAAAAAAATAACAGCCTCCTCCATATCCCCTCTAGCTGTCCTGTCCATCACCAAGATAGGTGCGTTTTCTGCCATTTTAGGTAGAAGTAATGTTCAACCAATTTGCTTCTAATTTAGACAAAGTAGTAGGAAAGTTTATCAAACAAACTCTACATATGAGCTCTATCTATTTTACAATACGTGTAATATGTATTCACAAAATGTCCATTTTCTATATGTGTGAACTTCACATCTTTTTTTTTTTAGTAAGTTTTAGTGCATGATGAGGTGGTGTTTACCTATAGGATCCACCATCTCTTGGACTGGGCACCATTGATGGTATTTATTGGGCCCCACGTTCTTAAGTAAATCTCAATATTGCTTCAAAAAGGTAGCTATGCATATACAGTTTACAGACAGAATGTTAACATATTAAGCAAGAGTGTGACAACTTATCAGTGCTAAATGTGCCATAAAAAAACCCAGCATGTAAAATTCTTAGCTTTGACAAGTGACAACATATCTGGCAAAATGCATTGTAAACCAAATGTAATTTTTAGCTGCAGTAAATTTTAGACAATCAAAATGATGTTAAAATGTGTGTGTTTCTTACAGTCTAGAGGCTGCTTATTCTGATGGAGGAAAACACTGACAGCATCCTTCATGATCACTGAAAGAACTGTTCTCCTTTCTCCTGCCCCACACTGATCTATCTGATCGGTGCAGTGCAGGGGAGAAAGTCACCAGGACTTGCACGGATGTTGCGCATCCTGTGTAGCTGAAAAAACTTCTGCAAGACTAGCCCTTGGACCTCTTTATGAAAAGAAGAACGACACTCCTGATATGTGAGGTGGCATGGATAGGGTCCCAATCAAACAAAGTTGTTGATTAGCCATTGAACCTTTCAGGTCATGTGATCAGTCACATTCCTGGAAGGAATTTCAAGATGTGGTAATGTATACGATGGATGAGTGTACATATATATATATATATATATATATATAAGTGTTTGTGTGTGTGGAGCTGCATGAGTATATAAGAGAGCTGTTGGTGTATGTAAGAAAGCTGTGTACAAGTATGTAGTAAAACAGTGCGTGTATGTAACAGAGGTGTAAGTGCATACTTCAAAGCTGTAGAAAAGCTATATGTGTTAGAACTGTGTTTGTGTATGGAGGAGAGTTGTGTGTGTATTTTGGAAAATTGCGTGTGTGATAGTAGTAGAGTTGTGCGTATGCAGGAGAGATGTGTGTATGTAGGAAAGAGGGTGGAAACTTATCAATGCTATAGGACCTATGCAAGAACCTAACATGATCAAATTTGACTCATGACAATACAGCTTTAAAAAATGCATTGGCAGCAATTGTACCGATCATCTACTTTCAATGAATTATCAGCAAATTGGTGAAAGTACACCTATTAAAAAAAAAATAACAGCCTCCTCCATATCCCCTCTAGCTGTCCTGTCCATCACCAAGATAGGTGCGTTTTCTGCCATTTTAGGTAGAAGTAATGTTCAACCAATTTGCTTCTAATTTAGACAAAGTAGTAGGAAAGTTTATCAAACAAACTCTACATATGAGCTCTATCTATTTTACAATACGTGTAATATGTATTCACAAAATGTCCATTTTCTATATGTGTGAACTTCACATCTTTTTTTTTTTTAGTAAGTTTTAGTGCATGATGAGGTGGTGTTTACCTATAGGATCCACCATCTCTTGGACTGGGCACCATTGATGGTATTTATTGGGCCCCACGTTCTTAAGTAAATCTCAATATTGCTTCAAAAAGGTAGCTATGCATATACAGTTTACAGACAGAATGTTAACATATTAAGCAAGAGTGTGACAACTTATCAGTGCTAAATGTGCCATAAAAAAACCCAGCATGTAAAATTCTTAGCTTTGACAAGTGACAACATATCTGGCAAAATGCATTGTAAACCAAATGTAATTTTTAGCTGCAGTAAATTTTAGACAATCAAAATGATGTTAAAATGTGTGTGTTTCTTACAGTCTAGAGGCTGCTTATTCTGATGGAGGAAAACACTGACAGCATCCTTCATGATCACTGAAAGAACTGTTCTCCTTTCTCCTGCCCCACACTGATCTATCTGATCGGTGCAGTGCAGGGGAGAAAGTCACCAGGACTTGCACGGATGTTGCGCATCCTGTGTAGCTCAAAAAACTTCTGCAAGACTAGCCCTTGGACCTCTTTATGAAAAGAAGAACGACACTCCTGATATGTGAGGTGGCATGGATAGGGTCCCAATCAAACAAAGTTGTTGATTAGCCATTGAACCTTTCAGGTCATGTGATCAGTCACATTCCTGGAAGGAATTTCAAGATGTGGTAATGTATACGATGGATGAGTGTACATATATATATATATATATATAAGTGTTTGTGTGTGTGGAGCTGCATGAGTATATAAGAGAGCTGTTGGTGTATGTAAGAAAGCTGTGTACAAGTATGTAGTAAAACAGTGCGTGTATGTAACAGAGGTGTAAGTGCATACTTCAAAGCTGTAGAAAAGCTATATGTGTTAGAACTGTGTTTGTGTATGGAGGAGAGTTGTGTGTGTATTTTGGAAAATTGCGTGTGTGATAGTAGTAGAGTTGTGCGTATGCAGGAGAGATGTGTGTATGTAGGAAAGAGGGTGGAAACTTATCAATGCTATAGGACCTATGCAAGAACCTAACATGATCAAATTTGACTCATGACAATACAGCTTTAAAAAATGCATTGGCAGCAATTGTACCGATCATCTACTTTCAATGAATTATCAGCAAATTGGTGAAAGTACACCTATTAAAAAAAAAATAACAGCCTCCTCCATATCCCCTCTAGCTGTCCTGTCCATCACCAAGATAGGTGCGTTTTCTGCCATTTTAGGTAGAAGTAATGTTCAACCAATTTGCTTCTAATTTAGACAAAGTAGTAGGAAAGTTTATCAAACAAACTCTACATATGAGCTCTATCTATTTTACAATACGTGTAATATGTATTCACAAAATGTCCATTTTCTATATGTGTGAACTTCACATCTTTTTTTTTTTTAGTAAGTTTTAGTGCATGATGAGGTGGTGTTTACCTATAGGATCCACCATCTCTTGGACTGGGCACCATTGATGGTATTTATTGGGCCCCACGTTCTTAAGTAAATCTCAATATTGCTTCAAAAAGGTAGCTATGCATATACAGTTTACAGACAGAATGTTAACATATTAAGCAAGAGTGTGACAACTTATCAGTGCTAAATGTGCCATAAAAAAACCCAGCATGTAAAATTCTTAGCTTTGACAAGTGACAACATATCTGGCAAAATGCATTGTAAACCAAATGTAATTTTTAGCTGCAGTAAATTTTAGACAATCAAAATGATGTTAAAATGTGTGTGTTTCTTACAGTCTAGAGGCTGCTTATTCTGATGGAGGAAAACACTGACAGCATCCTTCATGATCACTGAAAGAACTGTTCTCCTTTCTCCTGCCCCACACTGATCTATCTGATCGGTGCAGTGCAGGGGAGAAAGTCACCAGGACTTGCACGGATGTTGCGCATCCTGTGTAGCTGAAAAAACTTCTGCAAGACTAGCCCTTGGACCTCTTTATGAAAAGAAGAACGACACTCCTGATATGTGAGGTGGCATGGATAGGGTCCCAATCAAACAAAGTTGTTGATTAGCCATTGAACCTTTCAGGTCATGTGATCAGTCACATTCCTGGAAGGAATTTCAAGATGTGGTAATGTATACGATGGATGAGTGTACATATATATATATATATATATAAGTGTTTGTGTGTGTGGAGCTGCATGAGTATATAAGAGAGCTGTTGGTGTATGTAAGAAAGCTGTGTACAAGTATGTAGTAAAACAGTGCGTGTATGTAACAGAGGTGTAAGTGCATACTTCAAAGCTGTAGAAAAGCTATATGTGTTAGAACTGTGTTTGTGTATGGAGGAGAGTTGTGTGTGTATTTTGGAAAATTGCGTGTGTGATAGTAGTAGAGTTGTGCGTATGCAGGAGAGATGTGTGTATGTAGGAAAGAGGGTGGAAACTTATCAATGCTATAGGACCTATGCAAGAACCTAACATGATCAAATTTGACTCATGACAATACAGCTTTAAAAAATGCATTGGCAGCAATTGTACCGATCATCTACTTTCAATGAATTATCAGCAAATTGGTGAAAGTACACCTATTAAAAAAAAAATAACAGCCTCCTCCATATCCCCTCTAGCTGTCCTGTCCATCACCAAGATAGGTGCGTTTTCTGCCATTTTAGGTAGAAGTAATGTTCAACCAATTTGCTTCTAATTTAGACAAAGTAGTAGGAAAGTTTATCAAACAAACTCTACATATGAGCTCTATCTATTTTACAATACGTGTAATATGTATTCACAAAATGTCCATTTTCTATATGTGTGAACTTCACATCTTTTTTTTTTTTAGTAAGTTTTAGTGCATGATGAGGTGGTGTTTACCTATAGGATCCACCATCTCTTGGACTGGGCACCATTGATGGTATTTATTGGGCCCCACGTTCTTAAGTAAATCTCAATATTGCTTCAAAAAGGTAGCTATGCATATACAGTTTACAGACAGAATGTTAACATATTAAGCAAGAGTGTGACAACTTATCAGTGCTAAATGTGCCATAAAAAACCCAGCATGTAAAATTCTTAGCTTTGACAAGTGACAACATATCTGGCAAAATGCATTGTAAACCAAATGTAATTTTTAGCTGCAGTAAATTTTAGACAATCAAAATGATGTTAAAATGTGTGTGTTTCTTACAGTCTAGAGGCTGCTTATTCTGATGGAGGAAAACACTGACAGCATCCTTCATGATCACTGAAAGAACTGTTCTCCTTTCTCCTGCCCCACACTGATCTATCTGATCGGTGCAGTGCAGGGGAGAAAGTCACCAGGACTTGCACGGATGTTGCGCATCCTGTGTAGCTGAAAAAACTTCTGCAAGACTAGCCCTTGGACCTCTTTATGAAAAGAAGAACGACACTCCTGATATGTGAGGTGGCATGGATAGGGTCCCAATCAAACAAAGTTGTTGATTAGCCATTGAACCTTTCAGGTCATGTGATCAGTCACATTCCTGGAAGGAATTTCAAGATGTGGTAATGTATACGATGGATGAGTGTACATATATATATATATATATATAAGTGTTTGTGTGTGTGGAGCTGCATGAGTATATAAGAGAGCTGTTGGTGTATGTAAGAAAGCTGTGTACAAGTATGTAGTAAAACAGTGCGTGTATGTAACAGAGGTGTAAGTGCATACTTCAAAGCTGTAGAAAAGCTATATGTGTTAGAACTGTGTTTGTGTATGGAGGAGAGTTGTGTGTGTATTTTGGAAAATTGCGTGTGTGATAGTAGTAGAGTTGTGCGTATGCAGGAGAGATGTGTGTATGTAGGAAAGAGGGTGGAAACTTATCAATGCTATAGGACCTATGCAAGAACCTAACATGATCAAATTTGACTCATGACAATACAGCTTTAAAAAATGCATTGGCAGCAATTGTACCGATCATCTACTTTCAATGAATTATCAGCAAATTGGTGAAAGTACACCTATTAAAAAAAAAATAACAGCCTCCTCCATATCCCCTCTAGCTGTCCTGTCCATCACCAAGATAGGTGCGTTTTCTGCCATTTTAGGTAGAAGTAATGTTCAACCAATTTGCTTCTAATTTAGACAAAGTAGTAGGAAAGTTTATCAAACAAACTCTACATATGAGCTCTATCTATTTTACAATACGTGTAATATGTATTCACAAAATGTCCATTTTCTATATGTGTGAACTTCACATCTTTTTTTTTTTTAGTAAGTTTTAGTGCATGATGAGGTGGTGTTTACCTATAGGATCCACCATCTCTTGGACTGGGCACCATTGATGGTATTTATTGGGCCCCACGTTCTTAAGTAAATCTCAATATTGCTTCAAAAAGGTAGCTATGCATATACAGTTTACAGACAGAATGTTAACATATTAAGCAAGAGTGTGACAACTTATCAGTGCTAAATGTGCCATAAAAAACCCAGCATGTAAAATTCTTAGCTTTGACAAGTGACAACATATCTGGCAAAATGCATTGTAAACCAAATGTAATTTTTAGCTGCAGTAAATTTTAGACAATCAAAATGATGTTAAAATGTGTGTGTTTCTTACAGTCTAGAGGCTGCTTATTCTGATGGAGGAAAACACTGACAGCATCCTTCATGATCACTGAAAGAACTGTTCTCCTTTCTCCTGCCCCACACTGATCTATCTGATCGGTGCAGTGCAGGGGAGAAAGTCACCAGGACTTGCACGGATGTTGCGCATCCTGTGTAGCTGAAAAAACTTCTGCAAGACTAGCCCTTGGACCTCTTTATGAAAAGAAGAACGACACTCCTGATATGTGAGGTGGCATGGATAGGGTCCCAATCAAACAAAGTTGTTGATTAGCCATTGAACCTTTCAGGTCATGTGATCAGTCACATTCCTGGAAGGAATTTCAAGATGTGGTAATGTATACGATGGATGAGTGTACATATATATATATATATATATATATAAGTGTTTGTGTGTGTGGAGCTGCATGAGTATATAAGAGAGCTGTTGGTGTATGTAAGAAAGCTGTGTACAAGTATGTAGTAAAACAGTGTGTGTATGTAACAGAGGTGTAAGTGCATACTTCAAAGCTGTAGAAAAGCTATATGTGTTAGAACTGTGTTTGTGTATGGAGGAGAGTTGTGTGTGTATTTTGGAAAATTGCGTGTGTGATAGTAGTAGAGTTGTGCGTATGCAGGAGAGATGTGTGTATGTAGGAAAGAGGGTGGAAACTTATCAATGCTATAGGACCTATGCAAGAACCTAACATGATCAAATTTGACTCATGACAATACAGCTTTAAAAAATGCATTGGCAGCAATTGTACCGATCATCTACTTTCAATGAATTATCAGCAAATTGGTGAAAGTACACCTATTAAAAAAAAAATAACAGCCTCCTCCATATCCCCTCTAGCTGTCCTGTCCATCACCAAGATAGGTGCGTTTTCTGCCATTTTAGGTAGAAGTAATGTTCAACCAATTTGCTTCTAATTTAGACAAAGTAGTAGGAAAGTTTATCAAACAAACTCTACATATGAGCTCTATCTATTTTACAATACGTGTAATATGTATTCACAAAATGTCCATTTTCTATATGTGTGAACTTCACATCTTTTTTTTTTTTAGTAAGTTTTAGTGCATGATGAGGTGGTGTTTACCTATAGGATCCACCATCTCTTGGACTGGGCACCATTGATGGTATTTATTGGGCCCCACGTTCTTAAGTAAATCTCAATATTGCTTCAAAAAGGTAGCTATGCATATACAGTTTACAGACAGAATGTTAACATATTAAGCAAGAGTGTGACAACTTATCAGTGCTAAATGTGCCATAAAAAAACCCAGCATGTAAAATTCTTAGCTTTGAAAAGTGACAACATATCTGGCAAAATGCATTGTAAACCAAATGTAATTTTTAGCTGCAGTAAATTTTAGACAATCAAAATGATGTTAAAATGTGTGTGTTTCTTACAGTCTAGAGGCTGCTTATTCTGATGGAGGAAAACACTGACAGCATCCTTCATGATCACTGAAAGAACTGTTCTCCTTTCTCCTGCCCCACACTGATCTATCTGATCGGTGCAGTGCAGGGGAGAAAGTCACCAGGACTTGCACGGATGTTGCGCATCCTGTGTAGCTGAAAAAACTTCTGCAAGACTAGCCCTTGGACCTCTTTATGAAAAGAAGAACGACACTCCTGATATGTGAGGTGGCATGGATAGGGTCCCAATCAAACAAAGTTGTTGATTAGCCATTGAACCTTTCAGGTCATGTGATCAGTCACATTCCTGGAAGGAATTTCAAGATGTGGTAATGTATACGATGGATGAGTGTACATAAATATATATATATATATATATAAGTGTTTGTGTGTGTGGAGCTGCATGAGTATATAAGAGAGCTGTTGGTGTATGTAAGAAAGCTGTGTACAAGTATGTAGCAAAACAGTGCGTGTATGTAACAGAGGTGTAAGTGCATACTTCAAAGCTGTAGAAAAGCTATATGTGTTAGAACTGTGTTTGTGTATGGAGGAGAGTTGTGTGTGTATTTTGGAAAATTGCGTGTGTGATAGTAGTAGAGTTGTGTGTATGCAGGAGAGATGTGTGTATGTAGGAAAGAGGGTGGAAACTTATCAATGCTATAGGACCTATGCAAGAACCTAACATGATCAAATTTGACTCATGACAATACAGCTTTAAAAAATGCATTGGCAGCAATTGTACCGATCATCTACTTTCAATGAATTATCAGCAAATTGGTGAAAGTACACCTATTAAAAAAAAAATAACAGCCTCCTCCATATCCCCTCTAGCTGTCCTGTCCATCACCAAGATAGGTGCGTTTTCTGCCATTTTAGGTAGAAGTAATGTTCAACCAATTTGCTTCTAATTTAGACAAAGTAGTAGGAAAGTTTATCAAACAAACTCTACATATGAGCTCTATCTATTTTACAATACGTGTAATATGTATTCACAAAATGTCCATTTTCTATATGTGTGAACTTCACATCTTTTTTTTTTTTAGTAAGTTTTAGTGCATGATGAGGTGGTGTTTACCTATAGGATCCACCATCTCTTGGACTGGGCACCATTGATGGTATTTATTGGGCCCCACGTTCTTAAGTAAATCTCAATATTGCTTCAAAAAGGTAGCTATGCATATACAGTTTACAGACAGAATGTTAACATATTAAGCAAGAGTGTGACAACTTATCAGTGCTAAATGTGCCATAAAAAAACCCAGCATGTAAAATTCTTAGCTTTGACAAGTGACAACATATCTGGCAAAATGCATTGTAAACCAAATGTAATTTTTAGCTGCAGTAAATTTTAGACAATCAAAATGATGTTAAAATGTGTGTGTTTCTTACAGTCTAGAGGCTGCTTATTCTGATGGAGGAAAACACTGACAGCATCCTTCATGATCACTGAAAGAACTGTTCTCCTTTCTCCTGCCCCACACTGATCTATCTGATCGGTGCAGTGCAGGGGAGAAAGTCACCAGGACTTGCACGGATGTTGCGCATCCTGTGTAGCTGAAAAAACTTCTGCAAGACTAGCCCTTGGACCTCTTTATGAAAAGAAGAACGACACTCCTGATATGTGAGGTGGCATGGATAGGGTCCCAATCAAACAAAGTTGTTGATTAGCCATTGAACCTTTCAGGTCATGTGATCAGTCACATTCCTGGAAGGAATTTCAAGATGTGGTAATGTATACGATGGATGAGTGTACATAAATATATATATATATATATATAAGTGTTTGTGTGTGTGGAGCTGCATGAGTATATAAGAGAGCTGTTGGTGTATGTAAGAAAGCTGTGTACAAGTATGTAGCAAAACAGTGCGTGTATGTAACAGAGGTGTAAGTGCATACTTCAAAGCTGTAGAAAAGCTATATGTGTTAGAACTGTGTTTGTGTATGGAGGAGAGTTGTGTGTGTATTTTGGAAAATTGCGTGTGTGATAGTAGTAGAGTTGTGTGTATGCAGGAGAGATGTGTGTATGTAGGAAAGAGGGTGGAAACTTATCAATGCTATAGGACCTATGCAAGAACCTAACATGATCAAATTTGACTCATGACAATACAGCTTTAAAAAATGCATTGGCAGCAATTGTACCGATCATCTACTTTCAATGAATTATCAGCAAATTGGTGAAAGTACACCTATTAAAAAAAAAATAACAGCCTCCTCCATATCCCCTCTAGCTGTCCTGTCCATCACCAAGATAGGTGCGTTTTCTGCCATTTTAGGTAGAAGTAATGTTCAACCAATTTGCTTCTAATTTAGACAAAGTAGTAGGAAAGTTTATCAAACAAACTCTACATATGAGCTCTATCTATTTTACAATACGTGTAATATGTATTCACAAAATGTCCATTTTCTATATGTGTGAACTTCACATCTTTTTTTTTTTTAGTAAGTTTTAGTGCATGATGAGGTGGTGTTTACCTATAGGATCCACCATCTCTTGGACTGGGCACCATTGATGGTATTTATTGGGCCCCACGTTCTTAAGTAAATCTCAATATTGCTTCAAAAAGGTAGCTATGCATATACAGTTTACAGACAGAATGTTAACATATTAAGCAAGAGTGTGACAACTTATCAGTGCTAAATGTGCCATAAAAAAACCCAGCATGTAAAATTCTTAGCTTTGACAAGTGACAACATATCTGGCAAAATGCATTGTAAACCAAATGTAATTTTTAGCTGCAGTAAATTTTAGACAATCAAAATGATGTTAAAATGTGTGTGTTTCTTACAGTCTAGAGGCTGCTTATTCTGATGGAGGAAAACACTGACAGCATCCTTCATGATCACTGAAAGAACTGTTCTCCTTTCTCCTGCCCCACACTGATCTATCTGATCGGTGCAGTGCAGGGGAGAAAGTCACCAGGACTTGCACGGATGTTGCGCATCCTGTGTAGCTGAAAAAACTTCTGCAAGACTAGCCCTTGGACCTCTTTATGAAAAGAAGAACGACACTCCTGATATGTGAGGTGGCATGGATAGGGTCCCAATCAAACAAAGTTGTTGATTAGCCATTGAACCTTTCAGGTCATGTGATCAGTCACATTCCTGGAAGGAATTTCAAGATGTGGTAATGTATACGATGGATGAGTGTACATATATATATATATATATATATAAAAGTGTTTGTGTGTGTGGAGCTGCATGAGTATATAAGAGAGCTGTTGGTGTATGTAAGAAAGCTGTGTACAAGTATGTAGTAAAACAGTGCGTGTATGTAACAGAGGTGTAAGTGCATACTTCAAAGCTGTAGAAAAGCTATATGTGTTAGAACTGTGTTTGTGTATGGAGGAGAGTTGTGTGTGTATTTTGGAAAATTGCGTGTGTGATAGTAGTAGAGTTGTGCGTATGCAGGAGAGATGTGTGTATGTAGGAAAGAGGGTGGAAACTTATCAATGCTATAGGACCTATGCAAGAACCTAACATGATCAAATTTGACTCATGACAATACAGCTTTAAAAAATGCATTGGCAGCAATTGTACCGATCATCTACTTTCAATGAATTATCAGCAAATTGGTGAAAGTACACCTATTAAAAAAAAAAATAACAGCCTCCTCCATATCCCCTCTAGCTGTCCTGTCCATCACCAAGATAGGTGCGTTTTCTGCCATTTTAGGTAGAAGTAATGTTCAACCAATTTGCTTCTAATTTAGACAAAGTAGTAGGAAAGTTTATCAAACAAACTCTACATATGAGCTCTATCTATTTTACAATACGTGTAATATGTATTCACAAAATGTCCATTTTCTATATGTGTGAACTTCACATCTTTTTTTTTTTTAGTAAGTTTTAGTGCATGATGAGGTGGTGTTTACCTATAGGATCCACCATCTCTTGGACTGGGCACCATTGATGGTATTTATTGGGCCCCACGTTCTTAAGTAAATCTCAATATTGCTTCAAAAAGGTAGCTATGCATATACAGTTTACAGACAGAATGTTAACATATTAAGCAAGAGTGTGACAACTTATCAGTGCTAAATGTGCCATAAAAAAACCCAGCATGTAAAATTCTTAGCTTTGACAAGTGACAACATATCTGGCAAAATGCATTGTAAACCAAATGTAATTTTTAGCTGCAGTAAATTTTAGACAATCAAAATGATGTTAAAATGTGTGTGTTTCTTACAGTCTAGAGGCTGCTTATTCTGATGGAGGAAAACACTGACAGCATCCTTCATGATCACTGAAAGAACTGTTCTCCTTTCTCCTGCCCCACACTGATCTATCTGATCGGTGCAGTGCAGGGGAGAAAGTCACCAGGACTTGCACGGATGTTGCGCATCCTGTGTAGCTGAAAAAACTTCTGCAAGACTAGCCCTTGGACCTCTTTATGAAAAGAAGAACGACACTCCTGATATGTGAGGTGGCATGGATAGGGTCCCAATCAAACAAAGTTGTTGATTAGCCATTGAACCTTTCAGGTCATGTGATCAGTCACATTCCTGGAAGGAATTTCAAGATGTGGTAATGTATACGATGGATGAGTGTACATATATATATATATATATATATAAGTGTTTGTGTGTGTGGAGCTGCATGAGTATATAAGAGAGCTGTTGGTGTATGTAAGAAAGCTGTGTACAAGTATGTAGTAAAACAGTGCGTGTATGTAACAGAGGTGTAAGTGCATACTTCAAAGCTGTAGAAAAGCTATATGTGTTAGAACTGTGTTTGTGTATGGAGGAGAGTTGTGTGTGTATTTTGGAAAATTGCGTGTGTGATAGTAGTAGAGTTGTGTGTATGCAGGAGAGATGTGTGTATGTAGGAAAGAGGGTGGAAACTTATCAATGCTATAGGACCTATGCAAGAACCTAACATGATCAAATTTGACTCATGACAATACAGCTTTAAAAAATGCATTGGCAGCAATTGTACCGATCATCTACTTTCAATGAATTATCAGCAAATTGGTGAAAGTACACCTATTAAAAAAAAAATAACAGCCTCCTCCATATCCCCTCTAGCTGTCCTGTCCATCACCAAGATAGGTGCGTTTTCTGCCATTTTAGGTAGAAGTAATGTTCAACCAATTTGCTTCTAATTTAGACAAAGTAGTAGGAAAGTTTATCAAACAAACTCTACATATGAGCTCTATCTATTTTACAATACGTGTAATATGTATTCACAAAATGTCCATTTTCTATATGTGTGAACTTCACATCTTTTTTTTTTTTAGTAAGTTTTAGTGCATGATGAGGTGGTGTTTACCTATAGGATCCACCATCTCTTGGACTGGGCACCATTGATGGTATTTATTGGGCCCCACGTTCTTAAGTAAATCTCAATATTGCTTCAAAAAGGTAGCTATGCATATACAGTTTACAGACAGAATGTTAACATATTAAGCAAGAGTGTGACAACTTATCAGTGCTAAATGTGCCATAAAAAAACCCAGCATGTAAAATTCTTAGCTTTGACAAGTGACAACATATCTGGCAAAATGCATTGTAAACCAAATGTAATTTTTAGCTGCAGTAAATTTTAGACAATCAAAATGATGTTAAAATGTGTGTGTTTCTTACAGTCTAGAGGCTGCTTATTCTGATGGAGGAAAACACTGACAGCATCCTTCATGATCACTGAAAGAACTGTTCTCCTTTCTCCTGCCCCACACTGATCTATCTGATCGGTGCAGTGCAGGGGAGAAAGTCACCAGGACTTGCACGGATGTTGCGCATCCTGTGTAGCTGAAAAAACTTCTGCAAGACTAGCCCTTGGACCTCTTTATGAAAAGAAGAACGACACTCCTGATATGTGAGGTGGCATGGATAGGGTCCCAATCAAACAAAGTTGTTGATTAGCCATTGAACCTTTCAGGTCATGTGATCAGTCACATTCCTGGAAGGAATTTCAAGATGTGGTAATGTATACGATGGATGAGTGTACATATATATATATATATATATATATATATATATAAGTGTTTGTGTGTGTGGAGCTGCATGAGTATATAAGAGAGCTGTTGGTGTATGTAAGAAAGCTGTGTACAAGTATGTAGTAAAACAGTGCGTGTATGTAACAGAGGTGTAAGTGCATACTTCAAAGCTGTAGAAAAGCTATATGTGTTAGAACTGTGTTTGTGTATGGAGGAGAGTTGTGTGTGTATTTTGGAAAATTGCGTGTGTGATAGTAGTAGAGTTGTGCGTATGCAGGAGAGATGTGTGTATGTAGGAAAGAGGGTGGAAACTTATCAATGCTATAGGACCTATGCAAGAACCTAACATGATCAAATTTGACTCATGACAATACAGCTTTAAAAAATGCATTGGCAGCAATTGTACCGATCATCTACTTTCAATGAATTATCAGCAAATTGGTGAAAGTACACCTATTAAAAAAAAAAATAACAGCCTCCTCCATATCCCCTCTAGCTGTCCTGTCCATCACCAAGATAGGTGCGTTTTCTGCCATTTTAGGTAGAAGTAATGTTCAACCAATTTGCTTCTAATTTAGACAAAGTAGTAGGAAAGTTTATCAAACAAACTCTACATATGAGCTCTATCTATTTTACAATACGTGTAATATGTATTCACAAAATGTCCATTTTCTATATGTGTGAACTTCACATCTTTTTTTTTTTTAGTAAGTTTTAGTGCATGATGAGGTGGTGTTTACCTATAGGATCCACCATCTCTTGGACTGGGCACCATTGATGGTATTTATTGGGCCCCACGTTCTTAAGTAAATCTCAATATTGCTTCAAAAAGGTAGCTATGCATATACAGTTTACAGACAGAATGTTAACATATTAAGCAAGAGTGTGACAACTTATCAGTGCTAAATGTGCCATAAAAAAACCCAGCATGTAAAATTCTTAGCTTTGACAAGTGACAACATATCTGGCAAAATGCATTGTAAACCAAATGTAATTTTTAGCTGCAGTAAATTTTAGACAATCAAAATGATGTTAAAATGTGTGTGTTTCTTACAGTCTAGAGGCTGCTTATTCTGATGGAGGAAAACACTGACAGCATCCTTCATGATCACTGAAAGAACTGTTCTCCTTTCTCCTGCCCCACACTGATCTATCTGATCGGTGCAGTGCAGGGGAGAAAGTCACCAGGACTTGCACGGATGTTGCGCATCCTGTGTAGCTGAAAAAACTTCTGCAAGACTAGCCCTTGGACCTCTTTATGAAAAGAAGAACGACACTCCTGATATGTGAGGTGGCATGGATAGGGTCCCAATCAAACAAAGTTGTTGATTAGCCATTGAACCTTTCAGGTCATGTGATCAGTCACATTCCTGGAAGGAATTTCAAGATGTGGTAATGTATACGATGGATGAGTGTACATATATATATATATATATATATATAAGTGTTTGTGTGTGTGGAGCTGCATGAGTATATAAGAGAGCTGTTGGTGTATGTAAGAAAGCTGTGTACAAGTATGTAGTAAAACAGTGCGTGTATGTAACAGAGGTGTAAGTGCATACTTCAAAGCTGTAGAAAAGCTATATGTGTTAGAACTGTGTTTGTGTATGGAGGAGAGTTGTGTGTGTATTTTGGAAAATTGCGTGTGTGATAGTAGTAGAGTTGTGCGTATGCAGGAGAGATGTGTGTATGTAGGAAAGAGGGTGGAAACTTATCAATGCTATAGGACCTATGCAAGAACCTAACATGATCAAATTTGACTCATGACAATACAGCTTTAAAAAATGCATTGGCAGCAATTGTACCGATCATCTACTTTCAATGAATTATCAGCAAATTGGTGAAAGTACACCTATTAAAAAAAAAAATAACAGCCTCCTCATATCCCCTCTAGCTGTCCTGTCCATCACCAAGATAGGTGCGTTTTCTGCCATTTTAGGTAGAAGTAATGTTCAACCAATTTGCTTCTAATTTAGACAAAGTAGTAGGAAAGTTTATCAAACAAACTCTACATATGAGCTCTATCTATTTTACAATACGTGTAATATGTATTCACAAAATGTCCATTTTCTATATGTGTGAACTTCACATCTTTTTTTTTTTTAGTAAGTTTTAGTGCATGATGAGGTGGTGTTTACCTATAGGATCCACCATCTCTTGGACTGGGCACCATTGATGGTATTTATTGGGCCCCACGTTCTTAAGTAAATCTCAATATTGCTTCAAAAAGGTAGCTATGCATATACAGTTTACAGACAGAATGTTAACATATTAAGCAAGAGTGTGACAACTTATCAGTGCTAAATGTGCCATAAAAAAACCCAGCATGTAAAATTCTTAGCTTTGACAAGTGACAACATATCTGGCAAAATGCATTGTAAACCAAATGTAATTTTTAGCTGCAGTAAATTTTAGACAATCAAAATGATGTTAAAATGTGTGTGTTTCTTACAGTCTAGAGGCTGCTTATTCTGATGGAGGAAAACACTGACAGCATCCTTCATGATCACTGAAAGAACTGTTCTCCTTTCTCCTGCCCCACACTGATCTATCTGATCGGTGCAGTGCAGGGGAGAAAGTCACCAGGACTTGCACGGATGTTGCGCATCCTGTGTAGCTGAAAAAACTTCTGCAAGACTAGCCCTTGGACCTCTTTATGAAAAGAAGAACGACACTCCTGATATGTGAGGTGGCATGGATAGGGTCCCAATCAAACAAAGTTGTTGATTAGCCATTGAACCTTTCAGGTCATGTGATCAGTCACATTCCTGGAAGGAATTTCAAGATGTGGTAATGTATACGATGGATGAGTGTACATATATATATATATATATATATATAAGTGTTTGTGTGTGTGGAGCTGCATGAGTATATAAGAGAGCTGTTGGTGTATGTAAGAAAGCTGTGTACAAGTATGTAGTAAAACAGTGCGTGTATGTAACAGAGGTGTAAGTGCATACTTCAAAGCTGTAGAAAAGCTATATGTGTTAGAACTGTGTTTGTGTATGGAGGAGAGTTGTGTGTGTATTTTGGAAAATTGCGTGTGTGATAGTAGTAGAGTTGTGCGTATGCAGGAGAGATGTGTGTATGTAGGAAAGAGGGTGGAAACTTATCAATGCTATAGGACCTATGCAAGAACCTAACATGATCAAATTTGACTCATGACAATACAGCTTTAAAAAATGCATTGGCAGCAATTGTACCGATCATCTACTTTCAATGAATTATCAGCAAATTGGTGAAAGTACACCTATTAAAAAAAAAAATAACAGCCTCCTCCATATCCCCTCTAGCTGTCCTGTCCATCACCAAGATAGGTGCGTTTTCTGCCATTTTAGGTAGAAGTAATGTTCAACCAATTTGCTTCTAATTTAGACAAAGTAGTAGGAAAGTTTATCAAACAAACTCTACATATGAGCTCTATCTATTTTACAATACGTGTAATATGTATTCACAAAATGTCCATTTTCTATATGTGTGAACTTCACATCTTTTTTTTTTTTAGTAAGTTTTAGTGCATGATGAGGTGGTGTTTACCTATAGGATCCACCATCTCTTGGACTGGGCACCATTGATGGTATTTATTGGGCCCCACGTTCTTAAGTAAATCTCAATATTGCTTCAAAAAGGTAGCTATGCATATACAGTTTACAGACAGAATGTTAACATATTAAGCAAGAGTGTGACAACTTATCAGTGCTAAATGTGCCATAAAAAAACCCAGCATGTAAAATTCTTAGCTTTGACAAGTGACAACATATCTGGCAAAATGCATTGTAAACCAAATGTAATTTTTAGCTGCAGTAAATTTTAGACAATCAAAATGATGTTAAAATGTGTGTGTTTCTTACAGTCTAGAGGCTGCTTATTCTGATGGAGGAAAACACTGACAGCATCCTTCATGATCACTGAAAGAACTGTTCTCCTTTCTCCTGCCCCACACTGATCTATCTGATCGGTGCAGTGCAGGGGAGAAAGTCACCAGGACTTGCACGGATGTTGCGCATCCTGTGTAGCTGAAAAAACTTCTGCAAGACTAGCCCTTGGACCTCTTTATGAAAAGAAGAACGACACTCCTGATATGTGAGGTGGCATGGATAGGGTCCCAATCAAACAAAGTTGTTGATTAGCCATTGAACCTTTCAGGTCATGTGATCAGTCACATTCCTGGAAGGAATTTCAAGATGTGGTAATGTATACGATGGATGAGTGTACATATATATATATATATATATATATAAGTGTTTGTGTGTGTGGAGCTGCATGAGTATATAAGAGAGCTGTTGGTGTATGTAAGAAAGCTGTGTACAAGTATGTAGTAAAACAGTGCGTGTATGTAACAGAGGTGTAAGTGCATACTTCAAAGCTGTAGAAAAGCTATATGTGTTAGAACTGTGTTTGTGTATGGAGGAGAGTTGTGTGTGTATTTTGGAAAATTGCGTGTGTGATAGTAGTAGAGTTGTGCGTATGCAGGAGAGATGTGTGTATGTAGGAAAGAGGGTGGAAACTTATCAATGCTATAGGACCTATGCAAGAACCTAACATGATCAAATTTGACTCATGACAATACAGCTTTAAAAAATGCATTGGCAGCAATTGTACCGATCATCTACTTTCAATGAATTATCAGCAAATTGGTGAAAGTACACCTATTAAAAAAAAAAATAACAGCCTCCTCCATATCCCCTCTAGCTGTCCTGTCCATCACCAAGATAGGTGCGTTTTCTGCCATTTTAGGTAGAAGTAATGTTCAACCAATTTGCTTCTAATTTAGACAAAGTAGTAGGAAAGTTTATCAAACAAACTCTACATATGAGCTCTATCTATTTTACAATACGTGTAATATGTATTCACAAAATGTCCATTTTCTATATGTGTGAACTTCACATCTTTTTTTTTTTTAGTAAGTTTTAGTGCATGATGAGGTGGTGTTTACCTATAGGATCCACCATCTCTTGGACTGGGCACCATTGATGGTATTTATTGGGCCCCACGTTCTTAAGTAAATCTCAATATTGCTTCAAAAAGGTAGCTATGCATATACAGTTTACAGACAGAATGTTAACATATTAAGCAAGAGTGTGACAACTTATCAGTGCTAAATGTGCCATAAAAAAACCCAGCATGTAAAATTCTTAGCTTTGACAAGTGACAACATATCTGGCAAAATGCATTGTAAACCAAATGTAATTTTTAGCTGCAGTAAATTTTAGACAATCAAAATGATGTTAAAATGTGTGTGTTTCTTACAGTCTAGAGGCTGCTTATTCTGATGGAGGAAAACACTGACAGCATCCTTCATGATCACTGAAAGAACTGTTCTCCTTTCTCCTGCCCCACACTGATCTATCTGATCGGTGCAGTGCAGGGGAGAAAGTCACCAGGACTTGCACGGATGTTGCGCATCCTGTGTAGCTGAAAAAACTTCTGCAAGACTAGCCCTTGGACCTCTTTATGAAAAGAAGAACGACACTCCTGATATGTGAGGTGGCATGGATAGGGTCCCAATCAAACAAAGTTGTTGATTAGCCATTGAACCTTTCAGGTCATGTGATCAGTCACATTCCTGGAAGGAATTTCAAGATGTGGTAATGTATACGATGGATGAGTGTACATATATATATATATATATATATATATATATATAAGTGTTTGTGTGTGTGGAGCTGCATGAGTATATAAGAGAGCTGTTGGTGTATGTAAGAAAGCTGTGTACAAGTATGTAGTAAAACAGTGCGTGTATGTAACAGAGGTGTAAGTGCATACTTCAAAGCTGTAGAAAAGCTATATGTGTTAGAACTGTGTTTGTGTATGGAGGAGAGTTGTGTGTGTATTTTGGAAAATTGCGTGTGTGATAGTAGTAGAGTTGTGTGTATGCAGGAGAGATGTGTGTATGTAGGAAAGAGGGTGGAAACTTATCAATGCTATAGGACCTATGCAAGAACCTAACATGATCAAATTTGACTCATGACAATACAGCTTTAAAAAATGCATTGGCAGCAATTGTACCGATCATCTACTTTCAATGAATTATCAGCAAATTGGTGAAAGTACACCTATTAAAAAAAAAAATAACAGCCTCCTCCATATCCCCTCTAGCTGTCCTGTCCATCACCAAGATAGGTGCGTTTTCTGCCATTTTAGGTAGAAGTAATGTTCAACCAATTTGCTTCTAATTTAGACAAAGTAGTAGGAAAGTTTATCAAACAAACTCTACATATGAGCTCTATCTATTTTACAATACGTGTAATATGTATTCACAAAATGTCCATTTTCTATATGTGTGAACTTCACATCTTTTTTTTTTTTAGTAAGTTTTAGTGCATGATGAGGTGGTGTTTACCTATAGGATCCACCATCTCTTGGACTGGGCACCATTGATGGTATTTATTGGGCCCCACGTTCTTAAGTAAATCTCAATATTGCTTCAAAAAGGTAGCTATGCATATACAGTTTACAGACAGAATGTTAACATATTAAGCAAGAGTGTGACAACTTATCAGTGCTAAATGTGCCATAAAAAAACCCAGCATGTAAAATTCTTAGCTTTGACAAGTGACAACATATCTGGCAAAATGCATTGTAAACCAAATGTAATTTTTAGCTGCAGTAAATTTTAGACAATCAAAATGATGTTAAAATGTGTGTGTTTCTTACAGTCTAGAGGCTGCTTATTCTGATGGAGGAAAACACTGACAGCATCCTTCATGATCACTGAAAGAACTGTTCTCCTTTCTCCTGCCCCACACTGATCTATCTGATCGGTGCAGTGCAGGGGAGAAAGTCACCAGGACTTGCACGGATGTTGCGCATCCTGTGTAGCTGAAAAAACTTCTGCAAGACTAGCCCTTGGACCTCTTTATGAAAAGAAGAACGACACTCCTGATATGTGAGGTGGCATGGATAGGGTCCCAATCAAACAAAGTTGTTGATTAGCCATTGAACCTTTCAGGTCATGTGATCAGTCACATTCCTGGAAGGAATTTCAAGATGTGGTAATGTATACGATGGATGAGTGTACATATATATATATATATATATATATAAGTGTTTGTGTGTGTGGAGCTGCATGAGTATATAAGAGAGCTGTTGGTGTATGTAAGAAAGCTGTGTACAAGTATGTAGTAAAACAGTGCGTGTATGTAACAGAGGTGTAAGTGCATACTTCAAAGCTGTAGAAAAGCTATATGTGTTAGAACTGTGTTTGTGTATGGAGGAGAGTTGTGTGTGTATTTTGGAAAATTGCGTGTGTGATAGTAGTAGAGTTGTGCGTATGCAGGAGAGATGTGTGTATGTAGGAAAGAGGGTGGAAACTTATCAATGCTATAGGACCTATGCAAGAACCTAACATGATCAAATTTGACTCATGACAATACAGCTTTAAAAAATGCATTGGCAGCAATTGTACCGATCATCTACTTTCAATGAATTATCAGCAAATTGGTGAAAGTACACCTATTAAAAAAAAAAATAACAGCCTCCTCCATATCCCCTCTAGCTGTCCTGTCCATCACCAAGATAGGTGCGTTTTCTGCCATATTAGGTAGAAGTAATGTTCAACCAATTTGCTTCTAATTTAGACAAAGTAGTAGGAAAGTTTATCAAACAAACTCTACATATGAGCTCTATCTATTTTACAATACGTGTAATATGTATTCACAAAATGTCCATTTTCTATATGTGTGAACTTCACATCTTTTTTTTTTTTAGTAAGTTTTAGTGCATGATGAGGTGGTGTTTACCTATAGGATCCACCATCTCTTGGACTGGGCACCATTGATGGTATTTATTGGGCCCCACGTTCTTAAGTAAATCTCAATATTGCTTCAAAAAGGTAGCTATGCATATACAGTTTACAGACAGAATGTTAACATATTAAGCAAGAGTGTGACAACTTATCAGTGCTAAATGTGCCATAAAAAAACCCAGCATGTAAAATTCTTAGCTTTGACAAGTGACAACATATCTGGCAAAATGCATTGTAAACCAAATGTAATTTTTAGCTGCAGTAAATTTTAGACAATCAAAATGATGTTAAAATGTGTGTGTTTCTTACAGTCTAGAGGCTGCTTATTCTGATGGAGGAAAACACTGACAGCATCCTTCATGATCACTGAAAGAACTGTTCTCCTTTCTCCTGCCCCACACTGATCTATCTGATCGGTGCAGTGCAGGGGAGAAAGTCACCAGGACTTGCACGGATGTTGCGCATCCTGTGTAGCTGAAAAAACTTCTGCAAGACTAGCCCTTGGACCTCTTTATGAAAAGAAGAACGACACTCCTGATATGTGAGGTGGCATGGATAGGGTCCCAATCAAACAAAGTTGTTGATTAGCCATTGAACCTTTCAGGTCATGTGATCAGTCACATTCCTGGAAGGAATTTCAAGATGTGGTAATGTATACGATGGATGAGTGTACATATATATATATATATATATATATAAGTGTTTGTGTGTGTGGAGCTGCATGAGTATATAAGAGAGCTGTTGGTGTATGTAAGAAAGCTGTGTACAAGTATGTAGTAAAACAGTGCGTGTATGTAACAGAGGTGTAAGTGCATACTTCAAAGCTGTAGAAAAGCTATATGTGTTAGAACTGTGTTTGTGTATGGAGGAGAGTTGTGTGTGTATTTTGGAAAATTGCGTGTGTGATAGTAGTAGAGTTGTGCGTATGCAGGAGAGATGTGTGTATGTAGGAAAGAGGGTGGAAACTTATCAATGCTATAGGACCTATGCAAGAACCTAACATGATCAAATTTGACTCATGACAATACAGCTTTAAAAAATGCATTGGCAGCAATTGTACCGATCATCTACTTTCAATGAATTATCAGCAAATTGGTGAAAGTACACCTATTAAAAAAAAAAATAACAGCCTCCTCCATATCCCCTCTAGCTGTCCTGTCCATCACCAAGATAGGTGCGTTTTCTGCCATTTTAGGTAGAAGTAATGTTCAACCAATTTGCTTCTAATTTAGACAAAGTAGTAGGAAAGTTTATCAAACAAACTCTACATATGAGCTCTATCTATTTTACAATACGTGTAATATGTATTCACAAAATGTCCATTTTCTATATGTGTGAACTTCACATCTTTTTTTTTTTTAGTAAGTTTTAGTGCATGATGAGGTGGTGTTTACCTATAGGATCCACCATCTCTTGGACTGGGCACCATTGATGGTATTTATTGGGCCCCACGTTCTTAAGTAAATCTCAATATTGCTTCAAAAAGGTAGCTATGCATATACAGTTTACAGACAGAATGTTAACATATTAAGCAAGAGTGTGACAACTTATCAGTGCTAAATGTGCCATAAAAAAACCCAGCATGTAAAATTCTTAGCTTTGACAAGTGACAACATATCTGGCAAAATGCATTGTAAACCAAATGTAATTTTTAGCTGCAGTAAATTTTAGACAATCAAAATGATGTTAAAATGTGTGTGTTTCTTACAGTCTAGAGGCTGCTTATTCTGATGGAGGAAAACACTGACAGCATCCTTCATGATCACTGAAAGAACTGTTCTCCTTTCTCCTGCCCCACACTGATCTATCTGATCGGTGCAGTGCAGGGGAGAAAGTCACCAGGACTTGCACGGATGTTGCGCATCCTGTGTAGCTGAAAAAACTTCTGCAAGACTAGCCCTTGGACCTCTTTATGAAAAGAAGAACGACACTCCTGATATGTGAGGTGGCATGGATAGGGTCCCAATCAAACAAAGTTGTTGATTAGCCATTGAACCTTTCAGGTCATGTGATCAGTCACATTCCTGGAAGGAATTTCAAGATGTGGTAATGTATACGATGGATGAGTGTACATATATATATATATATATATATAAGTGTTTGTGTGTGTGGAGCTGCATGAGTATATAAGAGAGCTGTTGGTGTATGTAAGAAAGCTGTGTACAAGTATGTAGTAAAACAGTGCGTGTATGTAACAGAGGTGTAAGTGCATACTTCAAAGCTGTAGAAAAGCTATATGTGTTAGAACTGTGTTTGTGTATGGAGGAGAGTTGTGTGTGTATTTTGGAAAATTGCGTGTGTGATAGTAGTAGAGTTGTGTGTATGCAGGAGAGATGTGTGTATGTAGGAAAGAGGGTGGAAACTTATCAATGCTATAGGACCTATGCAAGAACCTAACATGATCAAATTTGACTCATGACAATACAGCTTTAAAAAATGCATTGGCAGCAATTGTACCGATCATCTACTTTCAATGAATTATCAGCAAATTGGTGAAAGTACACCTATTAAAAAAAAAAATAACAGCCTCCTCCATATCCCCTCTAGCTGTCCTGTCCATCACCAAGATAGGTGCGTTTTCTGCCATTTTAGGTAGAAGTAATGTTCAACCAATTTGCTTCTAATTTAGACAAAGTAGTAGGAAAGTTTATCAAACAAACTCTACATATGAGCTCTATCTATTTTACAATACGTGTAATATGTATTCACAAAATGTCCATTTTCTATATGTGTGAACTTCACATCTTTTTTTTTTTTAGTAAGTTTTAGTGCATGATGAGGTGGTGTTTACCTATAGGATCCACCATCTCTTGGACTGGGCACCATTGATGGTATTTATTGGGCCCCACGTTCTTAAGTAAATCTCAATATTGCTTCAAAAAGGTAGCTATGCATATACAGTTTACAGACAGAATGTTAACATATTAAGCAAGAGTGTGACAACTTATCAGTGCTAAATGTGCCATAAAAAAACCCAGCATGTAAAATTCTTAGCTTTGACAAGTGACAACATATCTGGCAAAATGCATTGTAAACCAAATGTAATTTTTAGCTGCAGTAAATTTTAGACAATCAAAATGATGTTAAAATGTGTGTGTTTCTTACAGTCTAGAGGCTGCTTATTCTGATGGAGGAAAACACTGACAGCATCCTTCATGATCACTGAAAGAACTGTTCTCCTTTCTCCTGCCCCACACTGATCTATCTGATCGGTGCAGTGCAGGGGAGAAAGTCACCAGGACTTGCACGGATGTTGCGCATCCTGTGTAGCTGAAAAAACTTCTGCAAGACTAGCCCTTGGACCTCTTTATGAAAAGAAGAACGACACTCCTGATATGTGAGGTGGCATGGATAGGGTCCCAATCAAACAAAGTTGTTGATTAGCCATTGAACCTTTCAGGTCATGTGATCAGTCACATTCCTGGAAGGAATTTCAAGATGTGGTAATGTATACGATGGATGAGTGTACATATATATATATATATATATATATATATATATAAGTGTTTGTGTGTGTGGAGCTGCATGAGTATATAAGAGAGCTGTTGGTGTATGTAAGAAAGCTGTGTACAAGTATGTAGTAAAACAGTGCGTGTATGTAACAGAGGTGTAAGTGCATACTTCAAAGCTGTAGAAAAGCTATATGTGTTAGAACTGTGTTTGTGTATGGAGGAGAGTTGTGTGTGTATTTTGGAAAATTGCGTGTGTGATAGTAGTAGAGTTGTGTGTATGCAGGAGAGATGTGTGTATGTAGGAAAGAGGGTGGAAACTTATCAATGCTATAGGACCTATGCAAGAACCTAACATGATCAAATTTGACTCATGACAATACAGCTTTAAAAAATGCATTGGCAGCAATTGTACCGATCATCTACTTTCAATGAATTATCAGCAAATTGGTGAAAGTACACCTATTAAAAAAAAAATAACAGCCTCCTCCATATCCCCTCTAGCTGTCCTGTCCATCACCAAGATAGGTGCGTTTTCTGCCATTTTAGGTAGAAGTAATGTTCAACCAATTTGCTTCTAATTTAGACAAAGTAGTAGGAAAGTTTATCAAACAAACTCTACATATGAGCTCTATCTATTTTACAATACGTGTAATATGTATTCACAAAATGTCCATTTTCTATATGTGTGAACTTCACATCTTTTTTTTTTTTAGTAAGTTTTAGTGCATGATGAGGTGGTGTTTACCTATAGGATCCACCATCTCTTGGACTGGGCACCATTGATGGTATTTATTGGGCCCCACGTTCTTAAGTAAATCTCAATATTGCTTCAAAAAGGTAGCTATGCATATACAGTTTACAGACAGAATGTTAACATATTAAGCAAGAGTGTGACAACTTATCAGTGCTAAATGTGCCATAAAAAAACCCAGCATGTAAAATTCTTAGCTTTGACAAGTGACAACATATCTGGCAAAATGCATTGTAAACCAAATGTAATTTTTAGCTGCAGTAAATTTTAGACAATCAAAATGATGTTAAAATGTGTGTGTTTCTTACAGTCTAGAGGCTGCTTATTCTGATGGAGGAAAACACTGACAGCATCCTTCATGATCACTGAAAGAACTGTTCTCCTTTCTCCTGCCCCACACTGATCTATCTGATCGGTGCAGTGCAGGGGAGAAAGTCACCAGGACTTGCACGGATGTTGCGCATCCTGTGTAGCTGAAAAAACTTCTGCAAGACTAGCCCTTGGACCTCTTTATGAAAAGAAGAACGACACTCCTGATATGTGAGGTGGCATGGATAGGGTCCCAATCAAACAAAGTTGTTGATTAGCCATTGAACCTTTCAGGTCATGTGATCAGTCACATTCCTGGAAGGAATTTCAAGATGTGGTAATGTATACGATGGATGAGTGTACATATATATATATATATATATATAAGTGTTTGTGTGTGTGGAGCTGCATGAGTATATAAGAGAGCTGTTGGTGTATGTAAGAAAGCTGTGTACAAGTATGTAGTAAAACAGTGCGTGTATGTAACAGAGGTGTAAGTGCATACTTCAAAGCTGTAGAAAAGCTATATGTGTTAGAACTGTGTTTGTGTATGGAGGAGAGTTGTGTGTGTATTTTGGAAAATTGCGTGTGTGATAGTAGTAGAGTTGTGCGTATGCAGGAGAGATGTGTGTATGGGAAAGAGGGTGGAAACTTATCAATGCTATAGGACCTATGCAAGAACCTAACATTATCAAATTTGACTCATGACAATACAGCTTTAAAAAATGCATTGGCAGCAATTGTACCGATCATCTACTTTCAATGAATTATCAGCAAATTGGTGAAAGTACACCTATTAAAAAAAAAATAACAGCCTCCTCCATATCCCCTCTAGCTGTCCTGTCCATCACCAAGATAGGTGCGTTTTCTGCCATTTTAGGTAGAAGTAATGTTCAACCAATTTGCTTCTAATTTAGACAAAGTAGTAGGAAAGTTTATCAAACAAACTCTACATATGAGCTCTATCTATTTTACAATACGTGTAATATGTATTCACAAAATGTCCATTTTCTATATGTGTGAACTTCACATCTTTTTTTTTTTTAGTAAGTTTTAGTGCATGATGAGGTGGTGTTTACCTATAGGATCCACCATCTCTTGGACTGGGCACCATTGATGGTATTTATTGGGCCCCACGTTCTTAAGTAAATCTCAATATTGCTTCAAAAAGGTAGCTATGCATATACAGTTTACAGACAGAATGTTAACATATTAAGCAAGAGTGTGACAACTTATCAGTGCTAAATGTGCCATAAAAAAACCCAGCATGTAAAATTCTTAGCTTTGACAAGTGACAACATATCTGGCAAAATGCATTGTAAACCAAATGTAATTTTTAGCTGCAGTAAATTTTAGACAATCAAAATGATGTTAAAATGTGTGTGTTTCTTACAGTCTAGAGGCTGCTTATTCTGATGGAGGAAAACACTGACAGCATCCTTCATGATCACTGAAAGAACTGTTCTCCTTTCTCCTGCCCCACACTGATCTATCTGATCGGTGCAGTGCAGGGGAGAAAGTCACCAGGACTTGCACGGATGTTGCGCATCCTGTGTAGCTGAAAAAACTTCTGCAAGACTAGCCCTTGGACCTCTTTATGAAAAGAAGAACGACACTCCTGATATGTGAGGTGGCATGGATAGGGTCCCAATCAAACAAAGTTGTTGATTAGCCATTGAACCTTTCAGGTCATGTGATCAGTCACATTCCTGGAAGGAATTTCAAGATGTGGTAATGTATACGATGGATGAGTGTACATATATATATATATATATATATAAGTGTTTGTGTGTGTGGAGCTGCATGAGTATATAAGAGAGCTGTTGGTGTATGTAAGAAAGCTGTGTACAAGTATGTAGTAAAACAGTGCGTGTATGTAACAGAGGTGTAAGTGCATACTTCAAAGCTGTAGAAAAGCTATATGTGTTAGAACTGTGTTTGTGTATGGAGGAGAGTTGTGTGTGTATTTTGGAAAATTGCGTGTGTGATAGTAGTAGAGTTGTGCGTATGCAGGAGAGATGTGTGTATGTAGGAAAGAGGGTGGAAACTTATCAATGCTATAGGACCTATGCAAGAACCTAACATGATCAAATTTGACTCATGACAATACAGCTTTAAAAAATGCATTGGCAGCAATTGTACCGATCATCTACTTTCAATGAATTATCAGCAAATTGGTGAAAGTACACCTATTAAAAAAAAAATAACAGCCTCCTCCATATCCCCTCTAGCTGTCCTGTCCATCACCAAGATAGGTGCGTTTTCTGCCATTTTAGGTAGAAGTAATGTTCAACCAATTTGCTTCTAATTTAGACAAAGTAGTAGGAAAGTTTATCAAACAAACTCTACATATGAGCTCTATCTATTTTACAATACGTGTAATATGTATTCACAAAATGTCCATTTTCTATATGTGTGAACTTCACATCTTTTTTTTTTTTAGTAAGTTTTAGTGCATGATGAGGTGGTGTTTACCTATAGGATCCACCATCTCTTGGACTGGGCACCATTGATGGTATTTATTGGGCCCCACGTTCTTAAGTAAATCTCAATATTGCTTCAAAAAGGTAGCTATGCATATACAGTTTACAGACAGAATGTTAACATATTAAGCAAGAGTGTGACAACTTATCAGTGCTAAATGTGCCATAAAAAAACCCAGCATGTAAAATTCTTAGCTTTGACAAGTGACAACATATCTGGCAAAATGCATTGTAAACCAAATGTAATTTTTAGCTGCAGTAAATTTTAGACAATCAAAATGATGTTAAAATGTGTGTGTTTCTTACAGTCTAGAGGCTGCTTATTCTGATGGAGGAAAACACTGACAGCATCCTTCATGATCACTGAAAGAACTGTTCTCCTTTCTCCTGCCCCACACTGATCTATCTGATCGGTGCAGTGCAGGGGAGAAAGTCACCAGGACTTGCACGGATGTTGCGCATCCTGTGTAGCTGAAAAAACTTCTGCAAGACTAGCCCTTGGACCTCTTTATGAAAAGAAGAACGACACTCCTGATATGTGAGGTGGCATGGATAGGGTCCCAATCAAACAAAGTTGTTGATTAGCCATTGAACCTTTCAGGTCATGTGATCAGTCACATTCCTGGAAGGAATTTCAAGATGTGGTAATGTATACGATGGATGAGTGTACATATATATATATATATATATATAAGTGTTTGTGTGTGTGGAGCTGCATGAGTATATAAGAGAGCTGTTGGTGTATGTAAGAAAGCTGTGTACAAGTATGTAGTAAAACAGTGCGTGTATGTAACAGAGGTGTAAGTGCATACTTCAAAGCTGTAGAAAAGCTATATGTGTTAGAACTGTGTTTGTGTATGGAGGAGAGTTGTGTGTGTATTTTGGAAAATTGCGTGTGTGATAGTAGTAGAGTTGTGCGTATGCAGGAGAGATGTGTGTATGTAGGAAAGAGGGTGGAAACTTATCAATGCTATAGGACCTATGCAAGAACCTAACATGATCAAATTTGACTCATGACAATACAGCTTTAAAAAATGCATTGGCAGCAATTGTACCGATCATCTACTTTCAATGAATTATCAGCAAATTGGTGAAAGTACACCTATTAAAAAAAAAATAACAGCCTCCTCCATATCCCCTCTAGCTGTCCTGTCCATCACCAAGATAGGTGCGTTTTCTGCCATTTTAGGTAGAAGTAATGTTCAACCAATTTGCTTCTAATTTAGACAAAGTAGTAGGAAAGTTTATCAAACAAACTCTACATATGAGCTCTATCTATTTTACAATACGTGTAATATGTATTCACAAAATGTCCATTTTCTATATGTGTGAACTTCACATCTTTTTTTTTTTTAGTAAGTTTTAGTGCATGATGAGGTGGTGTTTACCTATAGGATCCACCATCTCTTGGACTGGGCACCATTGATGGTATTTATTGGGCCCCACGTTCTTAAGTAAATCTCAATATTGCTTCAAAAAGGTAGCTATGCATATACAGTTTACAGACAGAATGTTAACATATTAAGCAAGAGTGTGACAACTTATCAGTGCTAAATGTGCCATAAAAAAACCCAGCATGTAAAATTCTTAGCTTTGACAAGTGACAACATATCTGGCAAAATGCATTGTAAACCAAATGTAATTTTTAGCTGCAGTAAATTTTAGACAATCAAAATGATGTTAAAATGTGTGTGTTTCTTACAGTCTAGAGGCTGCTTATTCTGATGGAGGAAAACACTGACAGCATCCTTCATGATCACTGAAAGAACTGTTCTCCTTTCTCCTGCCCCACACTGATCTATCTGATCGGTGCAGTGCAGGGGAGAAAGTCACCAGGACTTGCACGGATGTTGCGCATCCTGTGTAGCTGAAAAAACTTCTGCAAGACTAGCCCTTGGACCTCTTTATGAAAAGAAGAACGACACTCCTGATATGTGAGGTGGCATGGATAGGGTCCCAATCAAACAAAGTTGTTGATTAGCCATTGAACCTTTCAGGTCATGTGATCAGTCACATTCCTGGAAGGAATTTCAAGATGTGGTAATGTATACGATGGATGAGTGTACATATATATATATATATATATATATATATAAGTGTTTGTGTGTGTGGAGCTGCATGAGTATATAAGAGAGCTGTTGGTGTATGTAAGAAAGCTGTGTACAAGTATGTAGTAAAACAGTGCGTGTATGTAACAGAGGTGTAAGTGCATACTTCAAAGCTGTAGAAAAGCTATATGTGTTAGAACTGTGTTTGTGTATGGAGGAGAGTTGTGTGTGTATTTTGGAAAATTGCGTGTGTGATAGTAGTAGAGTTGTGTGTATGCAGGAGAGATGTGTGTATGTAGGAAAGAGGGTGGAAACTTATCAATGCTATAGGACCTATGCAAGAACCTAACATGATCAAATTTGACTCATGACAATACAGCTTTAAAAAATGCATTGGCAGCAATTGTACCGATCATCTACTTTCAATGAATTATCAGCAAATTGGTGAAAGTACACCTATTAAAAAAAAAATAACAGCCTCCTCCATATCCCCTCTAGCTGTCCTGTCCATCACCAAGATAGGTGCGTTTTCTGCCATTTTAGGTAGAAGTAATGTTCAACCAATTTGCTTCTAATTTAGACAAAGTAGTAGGAAAGTTTATCAAACAAACTCTACATATGAGCTCTATCTATTTTACAATACGTGTAATATGTATTCACAAAATGTCCATTTTCTATATGTGTGAACTTCACATCTTTTTTTTTTTTAGTAAGTTTTAGTGCATGATGAGGTGGTGTTTACCTATAGGATCCACCATCTCTTGGACTGGGCACCATTGATGGTATTTATTGGGCCCCACGTTCTTAAGTAAATCTCAATATTGCTTCAAAAAGGTAGCTATGCATATACAGTTTACAGACAGAATGTTAACATATTAAGCAAGAGTGTGACAACTTATCAGTGCTAAATGTGCCATAAAAAAACCCAGCATGTAAAATTCTTAGCTTTGACAAGTGACAACATATCTGGCAAAATGCATTGTAAACCAAATGTAATTTTTAGCTGCAGTAAATTTTAGACAATCAAAATGATGTTAAAATGTGTGTGTTTCTTACAGTCTAGAGGCTGCTTATTCTGATGGAGGAAAACACTGACAGCATCCTTCATGATCACTGAAAGAACTGTTCTCCTTTCTCCTGCCCCACACTGATCTATCTGATCGGTGCAGTGCAGGGGAGAAAGTCACCAGGACTTGCACGGATGTTGCGCATCCTGTGTAGCAGAAAAAACTTCTGCAAGACTAGCCCTTGGACCTCTTTATGAAAAGAAGAACGACACTCCTGATATGTGAGGTGGCATGGATAGGGTCCCAATCAAACAAAGTTGTTGATTAGCCATTGAACCTTTCAGGTCATGTGATCAGTCACATTCCTGGAAGGAATTTCAAGATGTGGTAATGTATACGATGGATGAGTGTACATATATATATATATATATATATAAGTGTTTGTGTGTGTGGAGCTGCATGAGTATATAAGAGAGCTGTTGGTGTATGTAAGAAAGCTGTGTACAAGTATGTAGTAAAACAGTGCGTGTATGTAACAGAGGTGTAAGTGCATACTTCAAAGCTGTAGAAAAGCTATATGTGTTAGAACTGTGTTTGTGTATGGAGGAGAGTTGTGTGTGTATTTTGGAAAATTGCGTGTGTGATAGTAGTAGAGTTGTGTGTATGCAGGAGAGATGTGTGTATGTAGGAAAGAGGGTGGAAACTTATCAATGCTATAGGACCTATGCAAGAACCTAACATGATCAAATTTGACTCATGACAATACAGCTTTAAAAAATGCATTGGCAGCAATTGTACCGATCATCTACTTTCAATGAATTATCAGCAAATTGGTGAAAGTACACCTATTAAAAAAAAAATAACAGCCTCCTCCATATCCCCTCTAGCTGTCCTGTCCATCACCAAGATAGGTGCGTTTTCTGCCATTTTAGGTAGAAGTAATGTTCAACCAATTTGCTTCTAATTTAGACAAAGTAGTAGGAAAGTTTATCAAACAAACTCTACATATGAGCTCTATCTATTTTACAATACGTGTAATATGTATTCACAAAATGTCCATTTTCTATATGTGTGAACTTCACATCTTTTTTTTTTTTAGTAAGTTTTAGTGCATGATGAGGTGGTGTTTACCTATAGGATCCACCATCTCTTGGACTGGGCACCATTGATGGTATTTATTGGGCCCCACGTTCTTAAGTAAATCTCAATATTGCTTCAAAAAGGTAGCTATGCATATACAGTTTACAGACAGAATGTTAACATATTAAGCAAGAGTGTGACAACTTATCAGTGCTAAATGTGCCATAAAAAAACCCAGCATGTAAAATTCTTAGCTTTGACAAGTGACAACATATCTGGCAAAATGCATTGTAAACCAAATGTAATTTTTAGCTGCAGTAAATTTTAGACAATCAAAATGATGTTAAAATGTGTGTGTTTCTTACAGTCTAGAGGCTGCTTATTCTGATGGAGGAAAACACTGACAGCATCCTTCATGATCACTGAAAGAACTGTTCTCCTTTCTCCTGCCCCACACTGATCTATCTGATCGGTGCAGTGCAGGGGAGAAAGTCACCAGGACTTGCACGGATGTTGCGCATCCTGTGTAGCAGAAAAAACTTCTGCAAGACTAGCCCTTGGACCTCTTTATGAAAAGAAGAACGACACTCCTGATATGTGAGGTGGCATGGATAGGGTCCCAATCAAACAAAGTTGTTGATTAGCCATTGAACCTTTCAGGTCATGTGATCAGTCACATTCCTGGAAGGAATTTCAAGATGTGGTAATGTATACGATGGATGAGTGTACATATATATATATATATATATATATAAGTGTTTGTGTGTGTGGAGCTGCATGAGTATATAAGAGAGCTGTTGGTGTATGTAAGAAAGCTGTGTACAAGTATGTAGTAAAACAGTGCGTGTATGTAACAGAGGTGTAAGTGCATACTTCAAAGCTGTAGAAAAGCTATATGTGTTAGAACTGTGTTTGTGTATGGAGGAGAGTTGTGTGTGTATTTTGGAAAATTGCGTGTGTGATAGTAGTAGAGTTGTGCGTATGCAGGAGAGATGTGTGTATGTAGGAAAGAGGGTGGAAACTTATCAATGCTATAGGACCTATGCAAGAACCTAACATGATCAAATTTGACTCATGACAATACAGCTTTAAAAAATGCATTGGCAGCAATTGTACCGATCATCTACTTTCAATGAATTATCAGCAAATTGGTGAAAGTACACCTATTAAAAAAAAAAATAACAGCCTCCTCCATATCCCCTCTAGCTGTCCTGTCCATCACCAAGATAGGTGCGTTTTCTGCCATTTTAGGTAGAAGTAATGTTCAACCAATTTGCTTCTAATTTAGACAAAGTAGTAGGAAAGTTTATCAAACAAACTCTACATATGAGCTCTATCTATTTTACAATACGTGTAATATGTATTCACAAAATGTCCATTTTCTATATGTGTGAACTTCACATCTTTTTTTTTTTTAGTAAGTTTTAGTGCATGATGAGGTGGTGTTTACCTATAGGATCCACCATCTCTTGGACTGGGCACCATTGATGGTATTTATTGGGCCCCACGTTCTTAAGTAAATCTCAATATTGCTTCAAAAAGGTAGCTATGCATATACAGTTTACAGACAGAATGTTAACATATTAAGCAAGAGTGTGACAACTTATCAGTGCTAAATGTGCCATAAAAAAACCCAGCATGTAAAATTCTTAGCTTTGACAAGTGACAACATATCTGGCAAAATGCATTGTAAACCAAATGTAATTTTTAGCTGCAGTAAATTTTAGACAATCAAAATGATGTTAAAATGTGTGTGTTTCTTACAGTCTAGAGGCTGCTTATTCTGATGGAGGAAAACACTGACAGCATCCTTCATGATCACTGAAAGAACTGTTCTCCTTTCTCCTGCCCCACACTGATCTATCTGATCGGTGCAGTGCAGGGGAGAAAGTCACCAGGACTTGCACGGATGTTGCGCATCCTGTGTAGCTGAAAAAACTTCTGCAAGACTAGCCCTTGGACCTCTTTATGAAAAGAAGAACGACACTCCTGATATGTGAGGTGGCATGGATAGGGTCCCAATCAAACAAAGTTGTTGATTAGCCATTGAACCTTTCAGGTCATGTGATCAGTCACATTCCTGGAAGGAATTTCAAGATGTGGTAATGTATACGATGGATGAGTGTACATATATATATATATATATATATATATATATATATATATAAGTGTTTGTGTGTGTGGAGCTGCATGAGTATATAAGAGAGCTGTTGGTGTATGTAAGAAAGCTGTGTACAAGTATGTAGTAAAACAGTGCGTGTATGTAACAGAGGTGTAAGTGCATACTTCAAAGCTGTAGAAAAGCTATATGTGTTAGAACTGTGTTTGTGTATGGAGGAGAGTTGTGTGTGTATTTTGGAAAATTGCGTGTGTGATAGTAGTAGAGTTGTGTGTATGCAGGAGAGATGTGTGTATGTAGGAAAGAGGGTGGAAACTTATCAATGCTATAGGACCTATGCAAGAACCTAACATGATCAAATTTGACTCATGACAATACAGCTTTAAAAAATGCATTGGCAGCAATTGTACCGATCATCTACTTTCAATGAATTATCAGCAAATTGGTGAAAGTACACCTATTAAAAAAAAAATAACAGCCTCCTCCATATCCCCTCTAGCTGTCCTGTCCATCACCAAGATAGGTGCGTTTTCTGCCATTTTAGGTAGAAGTAATGTTCAACCAATTTGCTTCTAATTTAGACAAAGTAGTAGGAAAGTTTATCAAACAAACTCTACATATGAGCTCTATCTATTTTACAATACGTGTAATATGTATTCACAAAATGTCCATTTTCTATATGTGTGAACTTCACATCTTTTTTTTTTTTAGTAAGTTTTAGTGCATGATGAGGTGGTGTTTACCTATAGGATCCACCATCTCTTGGACTGGGCACCATTGATGGTATTTATTGGGCCCCACGTTCTTAAGTAAATCTCAATATTGCTTCAAAAAGGTAGCTATGCATATACAGTTTACAGACAGAATGTTAACATATTAAGCAAGAGTGTGACAACTTATCAGTGCTAAATGTGCCATAAAAAAACCCAGCATGTAAAATTCTTAGCTTTGACAAGTGACAACATATCTGGCAAAATGCATTGTAAACCAAATGTAATTTTTAGCTGCAGTAAATTTTAGACAATCAAAATGATGTTAAAATGTGTGTGTTTCTTACAGTCTAGAGGCTGCTTATTCTGATGGAGGAAAACACTGACAGCATCCTTCATGATCACTGAAAGAACTGTTCTCCTTTCTCCTGCCCCACACTGATCTATCTGATCGGTGCAGTGCAGGGGAGAAAGTCACCAGGACTTGCACGGATGTTGCGCATCCTGTGTAGCTGAAAAAACTTCTGCAAGACTAGCCCTTGGACCTCTTTATGAAAAGAAGAACGACACTCCTGATATGTGAGGTGGCATGGATAGGGTCCCAATCAAACAAAGTTGTTGATTAGCCATTGAACCTTTCAGGTCATGTGATCAGTCACATTCCTGGAAGGAATTTCAAGATGTGGTAATGTATACGATGGATGAGTGTACATATATATATATATATATATATAAGTGTTTGTGTGTGTGGAGCTGCATGAGTATATAAGAGAGCTGTTGGTGTATGTAAGAAAGCTGTGTACAAGTATGTAGTAAAACAGTGCGTGTATGTAACAGAGGTGTAAGTGCATACTTCAAAGCTGTAGAAAAGCTATATGTGTTAGAACTGTGTTTGTGTATGGAGGAGAGTTGTGTGTGTATTTTGGAAAATTGCGTGTGTGATAGTAGTAGAGTTGTGCGTATGCAGGAGAGATGTGTGTATGTAGGAAAGAGGGTGGAAACTTATCAATGCTATAGGACCTATGCAAGAACCTAACATGATCAAATTTGACTCATGACAATACAGCTTTAAAAAATGCATTGGCAGCAATTGTACCGATCATCTACTTTCAATGAATTATCAGCAAATTGGTGAAAGTACACCTATTAAAAAAAAAATAACAGCCTCCTCCATATCCCCTCTAGCTGTCCTGTCCATCACCAAGATAGGTGCGTTTTCTGCCATTTTAGGTAGAAGTAATGTTCAACCAATTTGCTTCTAATTTAGACAAAGTAGTAGGAAAGTTTATCAAACAAACTCTACATATGAGCTCTATCTATTTTACAATACGTGTAATATGTATTCACAAAATGTCCATTTTCTATATGTGTGAACTTCACATCTTTTTTTTTTTTAGTAAGTTTTAGTGCATGATGAGGTGGTGTTTACCTATAGGATCCACCATCTCTTGGACTGGGCACCATTGATGGTATTTATTGGGCCCCACGTTCTTAAGTAAATCTCAATATTGCTTCAAAAAGGTAGCTATGCATATACAGTTTACAGACAGAATGTTAACATATTAAGCAAGAGTGTGACAACTTATCAGTGCTAAATGTGCCATAAAAAAACCCAGCATGTAAAATTCTTAGCTTTGACAAGTGACAACATATCTGGCAAAATGCATTGTAAACCAAATGTAATTTTTAGCTGCAGTAAATTTTAGACAATCAAAATGATGTTAAAATGTGTGTGTTTCTTACAGTCTAGAGGCTGCTTATTCTGATGGAGGAAAACACTGACAGCATCCTTCATGATCACTGAAAGAACTGTTCTCCTTTCTCCTGCCCCACACTGATCTATCTGATCGGTGCAGTGCAGGGGAGAAAGTCACCAGGACTTGCACGGATGTTGCGCATCCTGTGTAGCAGAAAAAACTTCTGCAAGACTAGCCCTTGGACCTCTTTATGAAAAGAAGAACGACACTCCTGATATGTGAGGTGGCATGGATAGGGTCCCAATCAAACAAAGTTGTTGATTAGCCATTGAACCTTTCAGGTCATGTGATCAGTCACATTCCTGGAAGGAATTTCAAGATGTGGTAATGTATACGATGGATGAGTGTACATATATATATATATATATATATATAAGTGTTTGTGTGTGTGGAGCTGCATGAGTATATAAGAGAGCTGTTGGTGTATGTAAGAAAGCTGTGTACAAGTATGTAGTAAAACAGTGCGTGTATGTAACAGAGGTGTAAGTGCATACTTCAAAGCTGTAGAAAAGCTATATGTGTTAGAACTGTGTTTGTGTATGGAGGAGAGTTGTGTGTGTATTTTGGAAAATTGCGTGTGTGATAGTAGTAGAGTTGTGCGTATGCAGGAGAGATGTGTGTATGTAGGAAAGAGGGTGGAAACTTATCAATGCTATAGGACCTATGCAAGAACCTAACATGATCAAATTTGACTCATGACAATACAGCTTTAAAAAATGCATTGGCAGCAATTGTACCGATCATCTACTTTCAATGAATTATCAGCAAATTGGTGAAAGTACACCTATTAAAAAAAAAAATAACAGCCTCCTCCATATCCCCTCTAGCTGTCCTGTCCATCACCAAGATAGGTGCGTTTTCTGCCATTTTAGGTAGAAGTAATGTTCAACCAATTTGCTTCTAATTTAGACAAAGTAGTAGGAAAGTTTATCAAACAAACTCTACATATGAGCTCTATCTATTTTACAATACGTGTAATATGTATTCACAAAATGTCCATTTTCTATATGTGTGAACTTCACATCTTTTTTTTTTTTAGTAAGTTTTAGTGCATGATGAGGTGGTGTTTACCTATAGGATCCACCATCTCTTGGACTGGGCACCATTGATGGTATTTATTGGGCCCCACGTTCTTAAGTAAATCTCAATATTGCTTCAAAAAGGTAGCTATGCATATACAGTTTACAGACAGAATGTTAACATATTAAGCAAGAGTGTGACAACTTATCAGTGCTAAATGTGCCATAAAAAAACCCAGCATGTAAAATTCTTAGCTTTGACAAGTGACAACATATCTGGCAAAATGCATTGTAAACCAAATGTAATTTTTAGCTGCAGTAAATTTTAGACAATCAAAATGATGTTAAAATGTGTGTGTTTCTTACAGTCTAGAGGCTGCTTATTCTGATGGAGGAAAACACTGACAGCATCCTTCATGATCACTGAAAGAACTGTTCTCCTTTCTCCTGCCCCACACTGATCTATCTGATCGGTGCAGTGCAGGGGAGAAAGTCACCAGGACTTGCACGGATGTTGCGCATCCTGTGTAGCAGAAAAAACTTCTGCAAGACTAGCCCTTGGACCTCTTTATGAAAAGAAGAACGACACTCCTGATATGTGAGGTGGCATGGATAGGGTCCCAATCAAACAAAGTTGTTGATTAGCCATTGAACCTTTCAGGTCATGTGATCAGTCACATTCCTGGAAGGAATTTCAAGATGTGGTAATGTATACGATGGATGAGTGTACATATATATATATATATATATATAAGTGTTTGTGTGTGTGGAGCTGCATGAGTATATAAGAGAGCTGTTGGTGTATGTAAGAAAGCTGTGTACAAGTATGTAGTAAAACAGTGCGTGTATGTAACAGAGGTGTAAGTGCATACTTCAAAGCTGTAGAAAAGCTATATGTGTTAGAACTGTGTTTGTGTATGGAGGAGAGTTGTGTGTGTATTTTGGAAAATTGCGTGTGTGATAGTAGTAGAGTTGTGCGTATGCAGGAGAGATGTGTGTATGTAGGAAAGAGGGTGGAAACTTATCAATGCTATAGGACCTATGCAAGAACCTAACATGATCAAATTTGACTCATGACAATACAGCTTTAAAAAATGCATTGGCAGCAATTGTACCGATCATCTACTTTCAATGAATTATCAGCAAATTGGTGAAAGTACACCTATTAAAAAAAAAATAACAGCCTCCTCCATATCCCCTCTAGCTGTCCTGTCCATCACCAAGATAGGTGCGTTTTCTGCCATTTTAGGTAGAAGTAATGTTCAACCAATTTGCTTCTAATTTAGACAAAGTAGTAGGAAAGTTTATCAAACAAACTCTACATATGAGCTCTATCTATTTTACAATACGTGTAATATGTATTCACAAAATGTCCATTTTCTATATGTGTGAACTTCACATCTTTTTTTTTTTTAGTAAGTTTTAGTGCATGATGAGGTGGTGTTTACCTATAGGATCCACCATCTCTTGGACTGGGCACCATTGATGGTATTTATTGGGCCCCACGTTCTTAAGTAAATCTCAATATTGCTTCAAAAAGGTAGCTATGCATATACAGTTTACAGACAGAATGTTAACATATTAAGCAAGAGTGTGACAACTTATCAGTGCTAAATGTGCCATAAAAAAACCCAGCATGTAAAATTCTTAGCTTTGACAAGTGACAACATATCTGGCAAAATGCATTGTAAACCAAATGTAATTTTTAGCTGCAGTAAATTTTAGACAATCAAAATGATGTTAAAATGTGTGTGTTTCTTACAGTCTAGAGGCTGCTTATTCTGATGGAGGAAAACACTGACAGCATCCTTCATGATCACTGAAAGAACTGTTCTCCTTTCTCCTGCCCCACACTGATCTATCTGATCGGTGCAGTGCAGGGGAGAAAGTCACCAGGACTTGCACGGATGTTGCGCATCCTGTGTAGCAGAAAAAACTTCTGCAAGACTAGCCCTTGGACCTCTTTATGAAAAGAAGAACGACACTCCTGATATGTGAGGTGGCATGGATAGGGTCCCAATCAAACAAAGTTGTTGATTAGCCATTGAACCTTTCAGGTCATGTGATCAGTCACATTCCTGGAAGGAATTTCAAGATGTGGTAATGTATACGATGGATGAGTGTACATATATATATATATATATATATATAAGTGTTTGTGTGTGTGGAGCTGCATGAGTATATAAGAGAGCTGTTGGTGTATGTAAGAAAGCTGTGTACAAGTATGTAGTAAAACAGTGCGTGTATGTAACAGAGGTGTAAGTGCATACTTCAAAGCTGTAGAAAAGCTATATGTGTTAGAACTGTGTTTGTGTATGGAGGAGAGTTGTGTGTGTATTTTGGAAAATTGCGTGTGTGATAGTAGTAGAGTTGTGCGTATGCAGGAGAGATGTGTGTATGTAGGAAAGAGGGTGGAAACTTATCAATGCTATAGGACCTATGCAAGAACCTAACATGATCAAATTTGACTCATGACAATACAGCTTTAAAAAATGCATTGGCAGCAATTGTACCGATCATCTACTTTCAATGAATTATCAGCAAATTGGTGAAAGTACACCTATTAAAAAAAAAATAACAGCCTCCTCCATATCCCCTCTAGCTGTCCTGTCCATCACCAAGATAGGTGCGTTTTCTGCCATTTTAGGTAGAAGTAATGTTCAACCAATTTGCTTCTAATTTAGACAAAGTAGTAGGAAAGTTTATCAAACAAACTCTACATATGAGCTCTATCTATTTTACAATACGTGTAATATGTATTCACAAAATGTCCATTTTCTATATGTGTGAACTTCACATCTTTTTTTTTTTTAGTAAGTTTTAGTGCATGATGAGGTGGTGTTTACCTATAGGATCCACCATCTCTTGGACTGGGCACCATTGATGGTATTTATTGGGCCCCACGTTCTTAAGTAAATCTCAATATTGCTTCAAAAAGGTAGCTATGCATATACAGTTTACAGACAGAATGTTAACATATTAAGCAAGAGTGTGACAACTTATCAGTGCTAAATGTGCCATAAAAAAACCCAGCATGTAAAATTCTTAGCTTTGACAAGTGACAACATATCTGGCAAAATGCATTGTAAACCAAATGTAATTTTTAGCTGCAGTAAATTTTAGACAATCAAAATGATGTTAAAATGTGTGTGTTTCTTACAGTCTAGAGGCTGCTTATTCTGATGGAGGAAAACACTGACAGCATCCTTCATGATCACTGAAAGAACTGTTCTCCTTTCTCCTGCCCCACACTGATCTATCTGATCGGTGCAGTGCAGGGGAGAAAGTCACCAGGACTTGCACGGATGTTGCGCATCCTGTGTAGCAGAAAAAACTTCTGCAAGACTAGCCCTTGGACCTCTTTATGAAAAGAAGAACGACACTCCTGATATGTGAGGTGGCATGGATAGGGTCCCAATCAAACAAAGTTGTTGATTAGCCATTGAACCTTTCAGGTCATGTGATCAGTCACATTCCTGGAAGGAATTTCAAGATGTGGTAATGTATACGATGGATGAGTGTACATATATATATATATATATATATATAAGTGTTTGTGTGTGTGGAGCTGCATGAGTATATAAGAGAGCTGTTGGTGTATGTAAGAAAGCTGTGTACAAGTATGTAGTAAAACAGTGCGTGTATGTAACAGAGGTGTAAGTGCATACTTCAAAGCTGTAGAAAAGCTATATGTGTTAGAACTGTGTTTGTGTATGGAGGAGAGTTGTGTGTGTATTTTGGAAAATTGCGTGTGTGATAGTAGTAGAGTTGTGCGTATGCAGGAGAGATGTGTGTATGTAGGAAAGAGGGTGGAAACTTATCAATGCTATAGGACCTATGCAAGAACCTAACATGATCAAATTTGACTCATGACAATACAGCTTTAAAAAATGCATTGGCAGCAATTGTACCGATCATCTACTTTCAATGAATTATCAGCAAATTGGTGAAAGTACACCTATTAAAAAAAAAAATAACAGCCTCCTCCATATCCCCTCTAGCTGTCCTGTCCATCACCAAGATAGGTGCGTTTTCTGCCATTTTAGGTAGAAGTAATGTTCAACCAATTTGCTTCTAATTTAGACAAAGTAGTAGGAAAGTTTATCAAACAAACTCTACATATGAGCTCTATCTATTTTACAATACGTGTAATATGTATTCACAAAATGTCCATTTTCTATATGTGTGAACTTCACATCTTTTTTTTTTTTAGTAAGTTTTAGTGCATGATGAGGTGGTGTTTACCTATAGGATCCACCATCTCTTGGACTGGGCACCATTGATGGTATTTATTGGGCCCCACGTTCTTAAGTAAATCTCAATATTGCTTCAAAAAGGTAGCTATGCATATACAGTTTACAGACAGAATGTTAACATATTAAGCAAGAGTGTGACAACTTATCAGTGCTAAATGTGCCATAAAAAAACCCAGCATGTAAAATTCTTAGCTTTGACAAGTGACAACATATCTGGCAAAATGCATTGTAAACCAAATGTAATTTTTAGCTGCAGTAAATTTTAGACAATCAAAATGATGTTAAAATGTGTGTGTTTCTTACAGTCTAGAGGCTGCTTATTCTGATGGAGGAAAACACTGACAGCATCCTTCATGATCACTGAAAGAACTGTTCTCCTTTCTCCTGCCCCACACTGATCTATCTGATCGGTGCAGTGCAGGGGAGAAAGTCACCAGGACTTGCACGGATGTTGCGCATCCTGTGTAGCAGAAAAAACTTCTGCAAGACTAGCCCTTGGACCTCTTTATGAAAAGAAGAACGACACTCCTGATATGTGAGGTGGCATGGATAGGGTCCCAATCAAACAAAGTTGTTGATTAGCCATTGAACCTTTCAGGTCATGTGATCAGTCACATTCCTGGAAGGAATTTCAAGATGTGGTAATGTATACGATGGATGAGTGTACATATATATATATATATATATATATAAGTGTTTGTGTGTGTGGAGCTGCATGAGTATATAAGAGAGCTGTTGGTGTATGTAAGAAAGCTGTGTACAAGTATGTAGTAAAACAGTGCGTGTATGTAACAGAGGTGTAAGTGCATACTTCAAAGCTGTAGAAAAGCTATATGTGTTAGAACTGTGTTTGTGTATGGAGGAGAGTTGTGTGTGTATTTTGGAAAATTGCGTGTGTGATAGTAGTAGAGTTGTGCGTATGCAGGAGAGATGTGTGTATGTAGGAAAGAGGGTGGAAACTTATCAATGCTATAGGACCTATGCAAGAACCTAACATGATCAAATTTGACTCATGACAATACAGCTTTAAAAAATGCATTGGCAGCAATTGTACCGATCATCTACTTTCAATGAATTATCAGCAAATTGGTGAAAGTACACCTATTAAAAAAAAAAATAACAGCCTCCTCCATATCCCCTCTAGCTGTCCTGTCCATCACCAAGATAGGTGCGTTTTCTGCCATTTTAGGTAGAAGTAATGTTCAACCAATTTGCTTCTAATTTAGACAAAGTAGTAGGAAAGTTTATCAAACAAACTCTACATATGAGCTCTATCTATTTTACAATACGTGTAATATGTATTCACAAAATGTCCATTTTCTATATGTGTGAACTTCACATCTTTTTTTTTTTTAGTAAGTTTTAGTGCATGATGAGGTGGTGTTTACCTATAGGATCCACCATCTCTTGGACTGGGCACCATTGATGGTATTTATTGGGCCCCACGTTCTTAAGTAAATCTCAATATTGCTTCAAAAAGGTAGCTATGCATATACAGTTTACAGACAGAATGTTAACATATTAAGCAAGAGTGTGACAACTTATCAGTGCTAAATGTGCCATAAAAAAACCCAGCATGTAAAATTCTTAGCTTTGACAAGTGACAACATATCTGGCAAAATGCATTGTAAACCAAATGTAATTTTTAGCTGCAGTAAATTTTAGACAATCAAAATGATGTTAAAATGTGTGTGTTTCTTACAGTCTAGAGGCTGCTTATTCTGATGGAGGAAAACACTGACAGCATCCTTCATGATCACTGAAAGAACTGTTCTCCTTTCTCCTGCCCCACACTGATCTATCTGATCGGTGCAGTGCAGGGGAGAAAGTCACCAGGACTTGCACGGATGTTGCGCATCCTGTGTAGCTGAAAAAACTTCTGCAAGACTAGCCCTTGGACCTCTTTATGAAAAGAAGAACGACACTCCTGATATGTGAGGTGGCATGGATAGGGTCCCAATCAAACAAAGTTGTTGATTAGCCATTGAACCTTTCAGGTCATGTGATCAGTCACATTCCTGGAAGGAATTTCAAGATGTGGTAATGTATACGATGGATGAGTGTACATATATATATATATATATATATATATATATAAGTGTTTGTGTGTGTGGAGCTGCATGAGTATATAAGAGAGCTGTTGGTGTATGTAAGAAAGCTGTGTACAAGTATGTAGTAAAACAGTGCGTGTATGTAACAGAGGTGTAAGTGCATACTTCAAAGCTGTAGAAAAGCTATATGTGTTAGAACTGTGTTTGTGTATGGAGGAGAGTTGTGTGTGTATTTTGGAAAATTGCGTGTGTGATAGTAGTAGAGTTGTGTGTATGCAGGAGAGATGTGTGTATGTAGGAAAGAGGGTGGAAACTTATCAATGCTATAGGACCTATGCAAGAACCTAACATGATCAAATTTGACTCATGACAATACAGCTTTAAAAAATGCATTGGCAGCAATTGTACCGATCATCTACTTTCAATGAATTATCAGCAAATTGGTGAAAGTACACCTATTAAAAAAAAAATAACAGCCTCCTCCATATCCCCTCTAGCTGTCCTGTCCATCACCAAGATAGGTGCGTTTTCTGCCATTTTAGGTAGAAGTAATGTTCAACCAATTTGCTTCTAATTTAGACAAAGTAGTAGGAAAGTTTATCAAACAAACTCTACATATGAGCTCTATCTATTTTACAATACGTGTAATATGTATTCACAAAATGTCCATTTTCTATATGTGTGAACTTCACATCTTTTTTTTTTTTAGTAAGTTTTAGTGCATGATGAGGTGGTGTTTACCTATAGGATCCACCATCTCTTGGACTGGGCACCATTGATGGTATTTATTGGGCCCCACGTTCTTAAGTAAATCTCAATATTGCTTCAAAAAGGTAGCTATGCATATACAGTTTACAGACAGAATGTTAACATATTAAGCAAGAGTGTGACAACTTATCAGTGCTAAATGTGCCATAAAAAAACCCAGCATGTAAAATTCTTAGCTTTGACAAGTGACAACATATCTGGCAAAATGCATTGTAAACCAAATGTAATTTTTAGCTGCAGTAAATTTTAGACAATCAAAATGATGTTAAAATGTGTGTGTTTCTTACAGTCTAGAGGCTGCTTATTCTGATGGAGGAAAACACTGACAGCATCCTTCATGATCACTGAAAGAACTGTTCTCCTTTCTCCTGCCCCACACTGATCTATCTGATCGGTGCAGTGCAGGGGAGAAAGTCACCAGGACTTGCACGGATGTTGCGCATCCTGTGTAGCTGAAAAAACTTCTGCAAGACTAGCCCTTGGACCTCTTTATGAAAAGAAGAACGACACTCCTGATATGTGAGGTGGCATGGATAGGGTCCCAATCAAACAAAGTTGTTGATTAGCCATTGAACCTTTCAGGTCATGTGATCAGTCACATTCCTGGAAGGAATTTCAAGATGTGGTAATGTATACGATGGATGAGTGTACATATATATATATATATATATATATATAAGTGTTTGTGTGTGTGGAGCTGCATGAGTATATAAGAGAGCTGTTGGTGTATGTAAGAAAGCTGTGTACAAGTATGTAGTAAAACAGTGCGTGTATGTAACAGAGGTGTAAGTGCATACTTCAAAGCTGTAGAAAAGCTATATGTGTTAGAACTGTGTTTGTGTATGGAGGAGAGTTGTGTGTGTATTTTGGAAAATTGCGTGTGTGATAGTAGTAGAGTTGTGCGTATGCAGGAGAGATGTGTGTATGTAGGAAAGAGGGTGGAAACTTATCAATGCTATAGGACCTATGCAAGAACCTAACATGATCAAATTTGACTCATGACAATACAGCTTTAAAAAATGCATTGGCAGCAATTGTACCGATCATCTACTTTCAATGAATTATCAGCAAATTGGTGAAAGTACACCTATTAAAAAAAAAATAACAGCCTCCTCCATATCCCCTCTAGCTGTCCTGTCCATCACCAAGATAGGTGCGTTTTCTGCCATTTTAGGTAGAAGTAATGTTCAACCAATTTGCTTCTAATTTAGACAAAGTAGTAGGAAAGTTTATCAAACAAACTCTACATATGAGCTCTATCTATTTTACAATACGTGTAATATGTATTCACAAAATGTCCATTTTCTATATGTGTGAACTTCACATCTTTTTTTTTTTTAGTAAGTTTTAGTGCATGATGAGGTGGTGTTTACCTATAGGATCCACCATCTCTTGGACTGGGCACCATTGATGGTATTTATTGGGCCCCACGTTCTTAAGTAAATCTCAATATTGCTTCAAAAAGGTAGCTATGCATATACAGTTTACAGACAGAATGTTAACATATTAAGCAAGAGTGTGACAACTTATCAGTGCTAAATGTGCCATAAAAAAACCCAGCATGTAAAATTCTTAGCTTTGACAAGTGACAACATATCTGGCAAAATGCATTGTAAACCAAATGTAATTTTTAGCTGCAGTAAATTTTAGACAATCAAAATGATGTTAAAATGTGTGTGTTTCTTACAGTCTAGAGGCTGCTTATTCTGATGGAGGAAAACACTGACAGCATCCTTCATGATCACTGAAAGAACTGTTCTCCTTTCTCCTGCCCCACACTGATCTATCTGATCGGTGCAGTGCAGGGGAGAAAGTCACCAGGACTTGCACGGATGTTGCGCATCCTGTGTAGCTGAAAAAACTTCTGCAAGACTAGCCCTTGGACCTCTTTATGAAAAGAAGAACGACACTCCTGATATGTGAGGTGGCATGGATAGGGTCCCAATCAAACAAAGTTGTTGATTAGCCATTGAACCTTTCAGGTCATGTGATCAGTCACATTCCTGGAAGGAATTTCAAGATGTGGTAATGTATACGATGGATGAGTGTACATATATATATATATATATATATATAAGTGTTTGTGTGTGTGGAGCTGCATGAGTATATAAGAGAGCTGTTGGTGTATGTAAGAAAGCTGTGTACAAGTATGTAGTAAAACAGTGCGTGTATGTAACAGAGGCGTAAGTGCATACTTCAAAGCTGTAGAAAAGCTATATGTGTTAGAACTGTGTTTGTGTATGGAGGAGAGTTGTGTGTGTATTTTGGAAAATTGCGTGTGTGATAGTAGTAGAGTTGTGTGTATGCAGGAGAGATGTGTGTATGTAGGAAAGAGGGTGGAAACTTATCAATGCTATAGGACCTATGCAAGAACCTAACATGATCAAATTTGACTCATGACAATACAGCTTTAAAAAATGCATTGGCAGCAATTGTACCGATCATCTACTTTCAATGAATTATCAGCAAATTGGTGAAAGTACACCTATTAAAAAAAAAATAACAGCCTCCTCCATATCCCCTCTAGCTGTCCTGTCCATCACCAAGATAGGTGCGTTTTCTGCCATTTTAGGTAGAAGTAATGTTCAACCAATTTGCTTCTAATTTAGACAAAGTAGTAGGAAAGTTTATCAAACAAACTCTACATATGAGCTCTATCTATTTTACAATACGTGTAATATGTATTCACAAAATGTCCATTTTCTATATGTGTGAACTTCACATCTTTTTTTTTTTTAGTAAGTTTTAGTGCATGATGAGGTGGTGTTTACCTATAGGATCCACCATCTCTTGGACTGGGCACCATTGATGGTATTTATTGGGCCCCACGTTCTTAAGTAAATCTCAATATTGCTTCAAAAAGGTAGCTATGCATATACAGTTTACAGACAGAATGTTAACATATTAAGCAAGAGTGTGACAACTTATCAGTGCTAAATGTGCCATAAAAAAACCCAGCATGTAAAATTCTTAGCTTTGACAAGTGACAACATATCTGGCAAAATGCATTGTAAACCAAATGTAATTTTTAGCTGCAGTAAATTTTAGACAATCAAAATGATGTTAAAATGTGTGTGTTTCTTACAGTCTAGAGGCTGCTTATTCTGATGGAGGAAAACACTGACAGCATCCTTCATGATCACTGAAAGAACTGTTCTCCTTTCTCCTGCCCCACACTGATCTATCTGATCGGTGCAGTGCAGGGGAGAAAGTCACCAGGACTTGCACGGATGTTGCGCATCCTGTGTAGCTGAAAAAACTTCTGCAAGACTAGCCCTTGGACCTCTTTATGAAAAGAAGAACGACACTCCTGATATGTGAGGTGGCATGGATAGGGTCCCAATCAAACAAAGTTGTTGATTAGCCATTGAACCTTTCAGGTCATGTGATCAGTCACATTCCTGGAAGGAATTTCAAGATGTGGTAATGTATACGATGGATGAGTGTACATATATATATATATATATATATATAAGTGTTTGTGTGTGTGGAGCTGCATGAGTATATAAGAGAGCTGTTGGTGTATGTAAGAAAGCTGTGTACAAGTATGTAGTAAAACAGTGCGTGTATGTAACAGAGGTGTAAGTGCATACTTCAAAGCTGTAGAAAAGCTATATGTGTTAGAACTGTGTTTGTGTATGGAGGAGAGTTGTGTGTGTATTTTGGAAAATTGCGTGTGTGATAGTAGTAGAGTTGTGCGTATGCAGGAGAGATGTGTGTATGTAGGAAAGAGGGTGGAAACTTATCAATGCTGTAGGACCTATGCAAGAACCTAACATGATCAAATTTGACTCATGACAATACAGCTTTAAAAAATGCATTGGCAGCAATTGTACCGATCATCTACTTTCAATGAATTATCAGCAAATTGGTGAAAGTACACCTATTAAAAAAAAAATAACAGCCTCCTCCATATCCCCTCTAGCTGTCCTGTCCATCACCAAGATAGGTGCGTTTTCTGCCATTTTAGGTAGAAGTAATGTTCAACCAATTTGCTTCTAATTTAGACAAAGTAGTAGGAAAGTTTATCAAACAAACTCTACATATGAGCTCTATCTATTTTACAATACGTGTAATATGTATTCACAAAATGTCCATTTTCTATATGTGTGAACTTCACATCTTTTTTTTTTTTAGTAAGTTTTAGTGCATGATGAGGTGGTGTTTACCTATAGGATCCACCATCTCTTGGACTGGGCACCATTGATGGTATTTATTGGGCCCCACGTTCTTAAGTAAATCTCAATATTGCTTCAAAAAGGTAGCTATGCATATACAGTTTACAGACAGAATGTTAACATATTAAGCAAGAGTGTGACAACTTATCAGTGCTAAATGTGCCATAAAAAAACCCAGCATGTAAAATTCTTAGCTTTGACAAGTGACAACATATCTGGCAAAATGCATTGTAAACCAAATGTAATTTTTAGCTGCAGTAAATTTTAGACAATCAAAATGATGTTAAAATGTGTGTGTTTCTTACAGTCTAGAGGCTGCTTATTCTGATGGAGGAAAACACTGACAGCATCCTTCATGATCACTGAAAGAACTGTTCTCCTTTCTCCTGCCCCACACTGATCTATCTGATCGGTGCAGTGCAGGGGAGAAAGTCACCAGGACTTGCACGGATGTTGCGCATCCTGTGTAGCTGAAAAAACTTCTGCAAGACTAGCCCTTGGACCTCTTTATGAAAAGAAGAACGACACTCCTGATATGTGAGGTGGCATGGATAGGGTCCCAATCAAACAAAGTTGTTGATTAGCCATTGAACCTTTCAGGTCATGTGATCAGTCACATTCCTGGAAGGAATTTCAAGATGTGGTAATGTATACGATGGATGAGTGTACATATATATATATATATATAAGTGTTTGTGTGTGTGGAGCTGCATGAGTATATAAGAGAGCTGTTGGTGTATGTAAGAAAGCTGTGTACAAGTATGTAGTAAAACAGTGCGTGTATGTAACAGAGGTGTAAGTGCATACTTCAAAGCTGTAGAAAAGCTATATGTGTTAGAACTGTGTTTGTGTATGGAGGAGAGTTGTGTGTGTATTTTGGAAAATTGCGTGTGTGATAGTAGTAGAGTTGTGCGTATGCAGGAGAGATGTGTGTATGTAGGAAAGAGGGTGGAAACTTATCAATGCTATAGGACCTATGCAAGAACCTAACATGATCAAATTTGACTCATGACAATACAGCTTTAAAAAATGCATTGGCAGCAATTGTACCGATCATCTACTTTCAATGAATTATCAGCAAATTGGTGAAAGTACACCTATTAAAAAAAAAATAACAGCCTCCTCCATATCCCCTCTAGCTGTCCTGTCCATCACCAAGATAGGTGCGTTTTCTGCCATTTTAGGTAGAAGTAATGTTCAACCAATTTGCTTCTAATTTAGACAAAGTAGTAGGAAAGTTTATCAAACAAACTCTACATATGAGCTCTATCTATTTTACAATACGTGTAATATGTATTCACAAAATGTCCATTTTCTATATGTGTGAACTTCACATCTTTTTTTTTTTTAGTAAGTTTTAGTGCATGATGAGGTGGTGTTTACCTATAGGATCCACCATCTCTTGGACTGGGCACCATTGATGGTATTTATTGGGCCCCACGTTCTTAAGTAAATCTCAATATTGCTTCAAAAAGGTAGCTATGCATATACAGTTTACAGACAGAATGTTAACATATTAAGCAAGAGTGTGACAACTTATCAGTGCTAAATGTGCCATAAAAAAACCCAGCATGTAAAATTCTTAGCTTTGACAAGTGACAACATATCTGGCAAAATGCATTGTAAACCAAATGTAATTTTTAGCTGCAGTAAATTTTAGACAATCAAAATGATGTTAAAATGTGTGTGTTTCTTACAGTCTAGAGGCTGCTTATTCTGATGGAGGAAAACACTGACAGCATCCTTCATGATCACTGAAAGAACTGTTCTCCTTTCTCCTGCCCCACACTGATCTATCTGATCGGTGCAGTGCAGGGGAGAAAGTCACCAGGACTTGCACGGATGTTGCGCATCCTGTGTAGCTGAAAAAACTTCTGCAAGACTAGCCCTTGGACCTCTTTATGAAAAGAAGAACGACACTCCTGATATGTGAGGTGGCATGGATAGGGTCCCAATCAAACAAAGTTGTTGATTAGCCATTGAACCTTTCAGGTCATGTGATCAGTCACATTCCTGGAAGGAATTTCAAGATGTGGTAATGTATACGATGGATGAGTGTACATATATATATATATATATATATATAAGTGTTTGTGTGTGTGGAGCTGCATGAGTATATAAGAGAGCTGTTGGTGTATGTAAGAAAGCTGTGTACAAGTATGTAGTAAAACAGTGCGTGTATGTAACAGAGGTGTAAGTGCATACTTCAAAGCTGTAGAAAAGCTATATGTGTTAGAACTGTGTTTGTGTATGGAGGAGAGTTGTGTGTGTATTTTGGAAAATTGCGTGTGTGATAGTAGTAGAGTTGTGCGTATGCAGGAGAGATGTGTGTATGTAGGAAAGAGGGTGGAAACTTATCAATGCTGTAGGACCTATGCAAGAACCTAACATGATCAAATTTGACTCATGACAATACAGCTTTAAAAAATGCATTGGCAGCAATTGTACCGATCATCTACTTTCAATGAATTATCAGCAAATTGGTGAAAGTACACCTATTAAAAAAAAAATAACAGCCTCCTCCATATCCCCTCTAGCTGTCCTGTCCATCACCAAGATAGGTGCGTTTTCTGCCATTTTAGGTAGAAGTAATGTTCAACCAATTTGCTTCTAATTTAGACAAAGTAGTAGGAAAGTTTATCAAACAAACTCTACATATGAGCTCTATCTATTTTACAATACGTGTAATATGTATTCACAAAATGTCCATTTTCTATATGTGTGAACTTCACATCTTTTTTTTTTTTAGTAAGTTTTAGTGCATGATGAGGTGGTGTTTACCTATAGGATCCACCATCTCTTGGACTGGGCACCATTGATGGTATTTATTGGGCCCCACGTTCTTAAGTAAATCTCAATATTGCTTCAAAAAGGTAGCTATGCATATACAGTTTACAGACAGAATGTTAACATATTAAGCAAGAGTGTGACAACTTATCAGTGCTAAATGTGCCATAAAAAAACCCAGCATGTAAAATTCTTAGCTTTGACAAGTGACAACATATCTGGCAAAATGCATTGTAAACCAAATGTAATTTTTAGCTGCAGTAAATTTTAGACAATCAAAATGATGTTAAAATGTGTGTGTTTCTTACAGTCTAGAGGCTGCTTATTCTGATGGAGGAAAACACTGACAGCATCCTTCATGATCACTGAAAGAACTGTTCTCCTTTCTCCTGCCCCACACTGATCTATCTGATCGGTGCAGTGCAGGGGAGAAAGTCACCAGGACTTGCACGGATGTTGCGCATCCTGTGTAGCTGAAAAAACTTCTGCAAGACTAGCCCTTGGACCTCTTTATGAAAAGAAGAACGACACTCCTGATATGTGAGGTGGCATGGATAGGGTCCCAATCAAACAAAGTTGTTGATTAGCCATTGAACCTTTCAGGTCATGTGATCAGTCACATTCCTGGAAGGAATTTCAAGATGTGGTAATGTATACGATGGATGAGTGTACATATATATATATATATATATATATAAGTGTTTGTGTGTGTGGAGCTGCATGAGTATATAAGAGAGCTGTTGGTGTATGTAAGAAAGCTGTGTACAAGTATGTAGTAAAACAGTGCGTGTATGTAACAGAGGTGTAAGTGCATACTTCAAAGCTGTAGAAAAGCTATATGTGTTAGAACTGTGTTTGTGTATGGAGGAGAGTTGTGTGTGTATTTTGGAAAATTGCGTGTGTGATAGTAGTAGAGTTGTGCGTATGCAGGAGAGATGTGTGTATGTAGGAAAGAGGGTGGAAACTTATCAATGCTATAGGACCTATGCAAGAACCTAACATGATCAAATTTGACTCATGACAATACAGCTTTAAAAAATGCATTGGCAGCAATTGTACCGATCATCTACTTTCAATGAATTATCAGCAAATTGGTGAAAGTACACCTATTAAAAAAAAAATAACAGCCTCCTCCATATCCCCTCTAGCTGTCCTGTCCATCACCAAGATAGGTGCGTTTTCTGCCATTTTAGGTAGAAGTAATGTTCAACCAATTTGCTTCTAATTTAGACAAAGTAGTAGGAAAGTTTATCAAACAAACTCTACATATGAGCTCTATCTATTTTACAATACGTGTAATATGTATTCACAAAATGTCCATTTTCTATATGTGTGAACTTCACATCTTTTTTTTTTTTAGTAAGTTTTAGTGCATGATGAGGTGGTGTTTACCTATAGGATCCACCATCTCTTGGACTGGGCACCATTGATGGTATTTATTGGGCCCCACGTTCTTAAGTAAATCTCAATATTGCTTCAAAAAGGTAGCTATGCATATACAGTTTACAGACAGAATGTTAACATATTAAGCAAGAGTGTGACAACTTATCAGTGCTAAATGTGCCATAAAAAAACCCAGCATGTAAAATTCTTAGCTTTGACAAGTGACAACATATCTGGCAAAATGCATTGTAAACCAAATGTAATTTTTAGCTGCAGTAAATTTTAGACAATCAAAATGATGTTAAAATGTGTGTGTTTCTTACAGTCTAGAGGCTGCTTATTCTGATGGAGGAAAACACTGACAGCATCCTTCATGATCACTGAAAGAACTGTCCTCCTTTCTCCTGCCCCACACTGATCTATCTGATCGGTGCAGTGCAGGGGAGAAAGTCACCAGGACTTGCACGGATGTTGCGCATCCTGTGTAGCAGAAAAAACTTCTGCAAGACTAGCCCTTGGACCTCTTTATGAAAAGAAGAACGACACTCCTGATATGTGAGGTGGCATGGATAGGGTCCCAATCAAACAAAGTTGTTGATTAGCCATTGAACCTTTCAGGTCATGTGATCAGTCACATTCCTGGAAGGAATTTCAAGATGTGGTAATGTATACGATGGATGAGTGTACATATATATATATATATATATATATATAAGTGTTTGTGTGTGTGGAGCTGCATGAGTATATAAGAGAGCTGTTGGTGTATGTAAGAAAGCTGTGTACAAGTATGTAGTAAAACAGTGCGTGTATGTAACAGAGGTGTAAGTGCATACTTCAAAGCTGTAGAAAAGCTATATGTGTTAGAACTGTGTTTGTGTATGGAGGAGAGTTGTGTGTGTATTTTGGAAAATTGCGTGTGTGATAGTAGTAGAGTTGTGCGTATGCAGGAGAGATGTGTGTATGTAGGAAAGAGGGTGGAAACTTATCAATGCTATAGGACCTATGCAAGAACCTAACATGATCAAATTTGACTCATGACAATACAGCTTTAAAAAATGCATTGGCAGCAATTGTACCGATCATCTACTTTCAATGAATTATCAGCAAATTGGTGAAAGTACACCTATTAAAAAAAAAAATAACAGCCTCCTCCATATCCCCTCTAGCTGTCCTGTCCATCACCAAGATAGGTGCGTTTTCTGCCATTTTAGGTAGAAGTAATGTTCAACCAATTTGCTTCTAATTTAGACAAAGTAGTAGGAAAGTTTATCAAACAAACTCTACATATGAGCTCTATCTATTTTACAATACGTGTAATATGTATTCACAAAATGTCCATTTTCTATATGTGTGAACTTCACATCTTTTTTTTTTTTAGTAAGTTTTAGTGCATGATGAGGTGGTGTTTACCTATAGGATCCACCATCTCTTGGACTGGGCACCATTGATGGTATTTATTGGGCCCCACGTTCTTAAGTAAATCTCAATATTGCTTCAAAAAGGTAGCTATGCATATACAGTTTACAGACAGAATGTTAACATATTAAGCAAGAGTGTGACAACTTATCAGTGCTAAATGTGCCATAAAAAAACCCAGCATGTAAAATTCTTAGCTTTGACAAGTGACAACATATCTGGCAAAATGCATTGTAAACCAAATGTAATTTTTAGCTGCAGTAAATTTTAGACAATCAAAATGATGTTAAAATGTGTGTGTTTCTTACAGTCTAGAGGCTGCTTATTCTGATGGAGGAAAACACTGACAGCATCCTTCATGATCACTGAAAGAACTGTTCTCCTTTCTCCTGCCCCACACTGATCTATCTGATCGGTGCAGTGCAGGGGAGAAAGTCACCAGGACTTGCACGGATGTTGCGCATCCTGTGTAGCTGAAAAAACTTCTGCAAGACTAGCCCTTGGACCTCTTTATGAAAAGAAGAACGACACTCCTGATATGTGAGGTGGCATGGATAGGGTCCCAATCAAACAAAGTTGTTGATTAGCCATTGAACCTTTCAGGTCATGTGATCAGTCACATTCCTGGAAGGAATTTCAAGATGTGGTAATGTATACGATGGATGAGTGTACATATATATATATATATATATATATAAGTGTTTGTGTGTGTGGAGCTGCATGAGTATATAAGAGAGCTGTTGGTGTATGTAAGAAAGCTGTGTACAAGTATGTAGTAAAACAGTGCGTGTATGTAACAGAGGTGTAAGTGCATACTTCAAAGCTGTAGAAAAGCTATATGTGTTAGAACTGTGTTTGTGTATGGAGGAGAGTTGTGTGTGTATTTTGGAAAATTGCGTGTGTGATAGTAGTAGAGTTGTGCGTATGCAGGAGAGATGTGTGTATGTAGGAAAGAGGGTGGAAACTTATCAATGCTATAGGACCTATGCAAGAACCTAACATGATCAAATTTGACTCATGACAATACAGCTTTAAAAAATGCATTGGCAGCAATTGTACCGATCATCTACTTTCAATGAATTATCAGCAAATTGGTGAAAGTACACCTATTAAAAAAAAAATAACAGCCTCCTCCATATCCCCTCTAGCTGTCCTGTCCATCACCAAGATAGGTGCGTTTTCTGCCATTTTAGGTAGAAGTAATGTTCAACCAATTTGCTTCTAATTTAGACAAAGTAGTAGGAAAGTTTATCAAACAAACTCTACATATGAGCTCTATCTATTTTACAATACGTGTAATATGTATTCACAAAATGTCCATTTTCTATATGTGTGAACTTCACATCTTTTTTTTTTTTAGTAAGTTTTAGTGCATGATGAGGTGGTGTTTACCTATAGGATCCACCATCTCTTGGACTGGGCACCATTGATGGTATTTATTGGGCCCCACGTTCTTAAGTAAATCTCAATATTGCTTCAAAAAGGTAGCTATGCATATACAGTTTACAGACAGAATGTTAACATATTAAGCAAGAGTGTGACAACTTATCAGTGCTAAATGTGCCATAAAAAAACCCAGCATGTAAAATTCTTAGCTTTGACAAGTGACAACATATCTGGCAAAATGCATTGTAAACCAAATGTAATTTTTAGCTGCAGTAAATTTTAGACAATCAAAATGATGTTAAAATGTGTGTGTTTCTTACAGTCTAGAGGCTGCTTATTCTGATGGAGGAAAACACTGACAGCATCCTTCATGATCACTGAAAGAACTGTTCTCCTTTCTCCTGCCCCACACTGATCTATCTGATCGGTGCAGTGCAGGGGAGAAAGTCACCAGGACTTGCACGGATGTTGCGCATCCTGTGTAGCAGAAAAAACTTCTGCAAGACTAGCCCTTGGACCTCTTTATGAAAAGAAGAACGACACTCCTGATATGTGAGGTGGCATGGATAGGGTCCCAATCAAACAAAGTTGTTGATTAGCCATTGAACCTTTCAGGTCATGTGATCAGTCACATTCCTGGAAGGAATTTCAAGATGTGGTAATGTATACGATGGATGAGTGTACATATATATATATATATATATATATAAGTGTTTGTGTGTGTGGAGCTGCATGAGTATATAAGAGAGCTGTTGGTGTATGTAAGAAAGCTGTGTACAAGTATGTAGTAAAACAGTGCGTGTATGTAACAGAGGTGTAAGTGCATACTTCAAAGCTGTAGAAAAGCTATATGTGTTAGAACTGTGTTTGTGTATGGAGGAGAGTTGTGTGTGTATTTTGGAAAATTGCGTGTGTGATAGTAGTAGAGTTGTGCGTATGCAGGAGAGATGTGTGTATGTAGGAAAGAGGGTGGAAACTTATCAATGCTATAGGACCTATGCAAGAACCTAACATGATCAAATTTGACTCATGACAATACAGCTTTAAAAAATGCATTGGCAGCAATTGTACCGATCATCTACTTTCAATGAATTATCAGCAAATTGGTGAAAGTACACCTATTAAAAAAAAAAATAACAGCCTCCTCCATATCCCCTCTAGCTGTCCTGTCCATCACCAAGATAGGTGCGTTTTCTGCCATTTTAGGTAGAAGTAATGTTCAACCAATTTGCTTCTAATTTAGACAAAGTAGTAGGAAAGTTTATCAAACAAACTCTACATATGAGCTCTATCTATTTTACAATACGTGTAATATGTATTCACAAAATGTCCATTTTCTATATGTGTGAACTTCACATCTTTTTTTTTTTTAGTAAGTTTTAGTGCATGATGAGGTGGTGTTTACCTATAGGATCCACCATCTCTTGGACTGGGCACCATTGATGGTATTTATTGGGCCCCACGTTCTTAAGTAAATCTCAATATTGCTTCAAAAAGGTAGCTATGCATATACAGTTTACAGACAGAATGTTAACATATTAAGCAAGAGTGTGACAACTTATCAGTGCTAAATGTGCCATAAAAAAACCCAGCATGTAAAATTCTTAGCTTTGACAAGTGACAACATATCTGGCAAAATGCATTGTAAACCAAATGTAATTTTTAGCTGCAGTAAATTTTAGACAATCAAAATGATGTTAAAATGTGTGTGTTTCTTACAGTCTAGAGGCTGCTTATTCTGATGGAGGAAAACACTGACAGCATCCTTCATGATCACTGAAAGAACTGTTCTCCTTTCTCCTGCCCCACACTGATCTATCTGATCGGTGCAGTGCAGGGGAGAAAGTCACCAGGACTTGCACGGATGTTGCGCATCCTGTGTAGCTGAAAAAACTTCTGCAAGACTAGCCCTTGGACCTCTTTATGAAAAGAAGAACGACACTCCTGATATGTGAGGTGGCATGGATAGGGTCCCAATCAAACAAAGTTGTTGATTAGCCATTGAACCTTTCAGGTCATGTGATCAGTCACATTCCTGGAAGGAATTTCAAGATGTGGTAATGTATACGATGGATGAGTGTACATATATATATATATATATATATATATAAGTGTTTGTGTGTGTGGAGCTGCATGAGTATATAAGAGAGCTGTTGGTGTATGTAAGAAAGCTGTGTACAAGTATGTAGTAAAACAGTGCGTGTATGTAACAGAGGTGTAAGTGCATACTTCAAAGCTGTAGAAAAGCTATATGTGTTAGAACTGTGTTTGTGTATGGAGGAGAGTTGTGTGTGTATTTTGGAAAATTGCGTGTGTGATAGTAGTAGAGTTGTGCGTATGCAGGAGAGATGTGTGTATGTAGGAAAGAGGGTGGAAACTTATCAATGCTATAGGACCTATGCAAGAACCTAACATGATCAAATTTGACTCATGACAATACAGCTTTAAAAAATGCATTGGCAGCAATTGTACCGATCATCTACTTTCAATGAATTATCAGCAAATTGGTGAAAGTACACCTATTAAAAAAAAAATAACAGCCTCCTCCATATCCCCTCTAGCTGTCCTGTCCATCACCAAGATAGGTGCGTTTTCTGCCATTTTAGGTAGAAGTAATGTTCAACCAATTTGCTTCTAATTTAGACAAAGTAGTAGGAAAGTTTATCAAACAAACTCTACATATGAGCTCTATCTATTTTACAATACGTGTAATATGTATTCACAAAATGTCCATTTTCTATATGTGTGAACTTCACATCTTTTTTTTTTTTAGTAAGTTTTAGTGCATGATGAGGTGGTGTTTACCTATAGGATCCACCATCTCTTGGACTGGGCACCATTGATGGTATTTATTGGGCCCCACGTTCTTAAGTAAATCTCAATATTGCTTCAAAAAGGTAGCTATGCATATACAGTTTACAGACAGAATGTTAACATATTAAGCAAGAGTGTGACAACTTATCAGTGCTAAATGTGCCATAAAAAAACCCAGCATGTAAAATTCTTAGCTTTGACAAGTGACAACATATCTGGCAAAATGCATTGTAAACCAAATGTAATTTTTAGCTGCAGTAAATTTTAGACAATCAAAATGATGTTAAAATGTGTGTGTTTCTTACAGTCTAGAGGCTGCTTATTCTGATGGAGGAAAACACTGACAGCATCCTTCATGATCACTGAAAGAACTGTTCTCCTTTCTCCTGCCCCACACTGATCTATCTGATCGGTGCAGTGCAGGGGAGAAAGTCACCAGGACTTGCACGGATGTTGCGCATCCTGTGTAGCTGAAAAAACTTCTGCAAGACTAGCCCTTGGACCTCTTTATGAAAAGAAGAACGACACTCCTGATATGTGAGGTGGCATGGATAGGGTCCCAATCAAACAAAGTTGTTGATTAGCCATTGAACCTTTCAGGTCATGTGATCAGTCACATTCCTGGAAGGAATTTCAAGATGTGGTAATGTATACGATGGATGAGTGTACATATATATATATATATATATATATAAGTGTTTGTGTGTGCGGAGCTGCATGAGTATATAAGAGAGCTGTTGGTGTATGTAAGAAAGCTGTGTACAAGTATGTAGTAAAACAGTGCGTGTATGTAACAGAGGTGTAAGTGCATACTTCAAAGCTGTAGAAAAGCTATATGTGTTAGAACTGTGTTTGTGTATGGAGGAGAGTTGTGTGTGTATTTTGGAAAATTGCGTGTGTGATAGTAGTAGAGTTGTGCGTATGCAGGAGAGATGTGTGTATGTAGGAAAGAGGGTGGAAACTTATCAATGCTATAGGACCTATGCAAGAACCTAACATGATCAAATTTGACTCATGACAATACAGCTTTAAAAAATGCATTGGCAGCAATTGTACCGATCATCTACTTTCAATGAATTATCAGCAAATTGGTGAAAGTACACCTATTAAAAAAAAAATAACAGCCTCCTCCATATCCCCTCTAGCTGTCCTGTCCATCACCAAGATAGGTGCGTTTTCTGCCATTTTAGGTAGAAGTAATGTTCAACCAATTTGCTTCTAATTTAGACAAAGTAGTAGGAAAGTTTATCAAACAAACTCTACATATGAGCTCTATCTATTTTACAATACGTGTAATATGTATTCACAAAATGTCCATTTTCTATATGTGTGAACTTCACATCTTTTTTTTTTTTAGTAAGTTTTAGTGCATGATGAGGTGGTGTTTACCTATAGGATCCACCATCTCTTGGACTGGGCACCATTGATGGTATTTATTGGGCCCCACGTTCTTAAGTAAATCTCAATATTGCTTCAAAAAGGTAGCTATGCATATACAGTTTACAGACAGAATGTTAACATATTAAGCAAGAGTGTGACAACTTATCAGTGCTAAATGTGCCATAAAAAAACCCAGCATGTAAAATTCTTAGCTTTGACAAGTGACAACATATCTGGCAAAATGCATTGTAAACCAAATGTAATTTTTAGCTGCAGTAAATTTTAGACAATCAAAATGATGTTAAAATGTGTGTGTTTCTTACAGTCTAGAGGCTGCTTATTCTGATGGAGGAAAACACTGACAGCATCCTTCATGATCACTGAAAGAACTGTTCTCCTTTCTCCTGCCCCACACTGATCTATCTGATCGGTGCAGTGCAGGGGAGAAAGTCACCAGGACTTGCACGGATGTTGCGCATCCTGTGTAGCAGAAAAAACTTCTGCAAGACTAGCCCTTGGACCTCTTTATGAAAAGAAGAACGACACTCCTGATATGTGAGGTGGCATGGATAGGGTCCCAATCAAACAAAGTTGTTGATTAGCCATTGAACCTTTCAGGTCATGTGATCAGTCACATTCCTGGAAGGAATTTCAAGATGTGGTAATGTATACGATGGATGAGTGTACATATATATATATATATATATATATAAGTGTTTGTGTGTGCGGAGCTGCATGAGTATATAAGAGAGCTGTTGGTGTATGTAAGAAAGCTGTGTACAAGTATGTAGTAAAACAGTGCGTGTATGTAACAGAGGTGTAAGTGCATACTTCAAAGCTGTAGAAAAGCTATATGTGTTAGAACTGTGTTTGTGTATGGAGGAGAGTTGTGTGTGTATTTTGGAAAATTGCGTGTGTGATAGTAGTAGAGTTGTGCGTATGCAGGAGAGATGTGTGTATGTAGGAAAGAGGGTGGAAACTTATCAATGCTATAGGACCTATGCAAGAACCTAACATGATCAAATTTGACTCATGACAATACAGCTTTAAAAAATGCATTGGCAGCAATTGTACCGATCATCTACTTTCAATGAATTATCAGCAAATTGGTGAAAGTACACCTATTAAAAAAAAAATAACAGCCTCCTCCATATCCCCTCTAGCTGTCCTGTCCATCACCAAGATAGGTGCGTTTTCTGCCATTTTAGGTAGAAGTAATGTTCAACCAATTTGCTTCTAATTTAGACAAAGTAGTAGGAAAGTTTATCAAACAAACTCTACATATGAGCTCTATCTATTTTACAATACGTGTAATATGTATTCACAAAATGTCCATTTTCTATATGTGTGAACTTCACATCTTTTTTTTTTTTAGTAAGTTTTAGTGCATGATGAGGTGGTGTTTACCTATAGGATCCACCATCTCTTGGACTGGGCACCATTGATGGTATTTATTGGGCCCCACGTTCTTAAGTAAATCTCAATATTGCTTCAAAAAGGTAGCTATGCATATACAGTTTACAGACAGAATGTTAACATATTAAGCAAGAGTGTGACAACTTATCAGTGCTAAATGTGCCATAAAAAAACCCAGCATGTAAAATTCTTAGCTTTGACAAGTGACAACATATCTGGCAAAATGCATTGTAAACCAAATGTAATTTTTAGCTGCAGTAAATTTTAGACAATCAAAATGATGTTAAAATGTGTGTGTTTCTTACAGTCTAGAGGCTGCTTATTCTGATGGAGGAAAACACTGACAGCATCCTTCATGATCACTGAAAGAACTGTTCTCCTTTCTCCTGCCCCACACTGATCTATCTGATCGGTGCAGTGCAGGGGAGAAAGTCACCAGGACTTGCACGGATGTTGCGCATCCTGTGTAGCAGAAAAAACTTCTGCAAGACTAGCCCTTGGACCTCTTTATGAAAAGAAGAACGACACTCCTGATATGTGAGGTGGCATGGATAGGGTCCCAATCAAACAAAGTTGTTGATTAGCCATTGAACCTTTCAGGTCATGTGATCAGTCACATTCCTGGAAGGAATTTCAAGATGTGGTAATGTATACGATGGATGAGTGTACATATATATATATATATATATATATATATATATATATATATATATAAGTGTTTGTGTGTGTGGAGCTGCATGAGTATATAAGAGAGCTGTTGGTGTATGTAAGAAAGCTGTGTACAAGTATGTAGTAAAACAGTGCGTGTATGTAACAGAGGTGTAAGTGCATACTTCAAAGCTGTAGAAAAGCTATATGTGTTAGAACTGTGTTTGTGTATGGAGGAGAGTTGTGTGTGTATTTTGGAAAATTGCGTGTGTGATAGTAGTAGAGTTGTGCGTATGCAGGAGAGATGTGTGTATGTAGGAAAGAGGGTGGAAACTTATCAATGCTATAGGACCTATGCAAGAACCTAACATGATCAAATTTGACTCATGACAATACAGCTTTAAAAAATGCATTGGCAGCAATTGTACCGATCATCTACTTTCAATGAATTATCAGCAAATTGGTGAAAGTACACCTATTAAAAAAAAAATAACAGCCTCCTCCATATCCCCTCTAGCTGTCCTGTCCATCACCAAGATAGGTGCGTTTTCTGCCATTTTAGGTAGAAGTAATGTTCAACCAATTTGCTTCTAATTTAGACAAAGTAGTAGGAAAGTTTATCAAACAAACTCTACATATGAGCTCTATCTATTTTACAATACGTGTAATATGTATTCACAAAATGTCCATTTTCTATATGTGTGAACTTCACATCTTTTTTTTTTTTAGTAAGTTTTAGTGCATGATGAGGTGGTGTTTACCTATAGGATCCACCATCTCTTGGACTGGGCACCATTGATGGTATTTATTGGGCCCCACGTTCTTAAGTAAATCTCAATATTGCTTCAAAAAGGTAGCTATGCATATACAGTTTACAGACAGAATGTTAACATATTAAGCAAGAGTGTGACAACTTATCAGTGCTAAATGTGCCATAAAAAAACCCAGCATGTAAAATTCTTAGCTTTGACAAGTGACAACATATCTGGCAAAATGCATTGTAAACCAAATGTAATTTTTAGCTGCAGTAAATTTTAGACAATCAAAATGATGTTAAAATGTGTGTGTTTCTTACAGTCTAGAGGCTGCTTATTCTGATGGAGGAAAACACTGACAGCATCCTTCATGATCACTGAAAGAACTGTTCTCCTTTCTCCTGCCCCACACTGATCTATCTGATCGGTGCAGTGCAGGGGAGAAAGTCACCAGGACTTGCACGGATGTTGCGCATCCTGTGTAGCAGAAAAAACTTCTGCAAGACTAGCCCTTGGACCTCTTTATGAAAAGAAGAACGACACTCCTGATATGTGAGGTGGCATGGATAGGGTCCCAATCAAACAAAGTTGTTGATTAGCCATTGAACCTTTCAGGTCATGTGATCAGTCACATTCCTGGAAGGAATTTCAAGATGTGGTAATGTATACGATGGATGAGTGTACATATATATATATATATATATATATAAGTGTTTGTGTGTGTGGAGCTGCATGAGTATATAAGAGAGCTGTTGGTGTATGTAAGAAAGCTGTGTACAAGTATGTAGTAAAACAGTGCGTGTATGTAACAGAGGTGTAAGTGCATACTTCAAAGCTGTAGAAAAGCTATATGTGTTAGAACTGTGTTTGTGTATGGAGGAGAGTTGTGTGTGTATTTTGGAAAATTGCGTGTGTGATAGTAGTAGAGTTGTGCGTATGCAGGAGAGATGTGTGTATGTAGGAAAGAGGGTGGAAACTTATCAATGCTATAGGACCTATGCAAGAACCTAACATGATCAAATTTGACTCATGACAATACAGCTTTAAAAAATGCATTGGCAGCAATTGTACCGATCATCTACTTTCAATGAATTATCAGCAAATTGGTGAAAGTACACCTATTAAAAAAAAAATAACAGCCTCCTCCATATCCCCTCTAGCTGTCCTGTCCATCACCAAGATAGGTGCGTTTTCTGCCATTTTAGGTAGAAGTAATGTTCAACCAATTTGCTTCTAATTTAGACAAAGTAGTAGGAAAGTTTATCAAACAAACTCTACATATGAGCTCTATCTATTTTACAATACGTGTAATATGTATTCACAAAATGTCCATTTTCTATATGTGTGAACTTCACATCTTTTTTTTTTTTAGTAAGTTTTAGTGCATGATGAGGTGGTGTTTACCTATAGGATCCACCATCTCTTGGACTGGGCACCATTGATGGTATTTATTGGGCCCCACGTTCTTAAGTAAATCTCAATATTGCTTCAAAAAGGTAGCTATGCATATACAGTTTACAGACAGAATGTTAACATATTAAGCAAGAGTGTGACAACTTATCAGTGCTAAATGTGCCATAAAAAAACCCAGCATGTAAAATTCTTAGCTTTGACAAGTGACAACATATCTGGCAAAATGCATTGTAAACCAAATGTAATTTTTAGCTGCAGTAAATTTTAGACAATCAAAATGATGTTAAAATGTGTGTGTTTCTTACAGTCTAGAGGCTGCTTATTCTGATGGAGGAAAACACTGACAGCATCCTTCATGATCACTGAAAGAACTGTTCTCCTTTCTCCTGCCCCACACTGATCTATCTGATCGGTGCAGTGCAGGGGAGAAAGTCACCAGGACTTGCACGGATGTTGCGCATCCTGTGTAGCTGAAAAAACTTCTGCAAGACTAGCCCTTGGACCTCTTTATGAAAAGAAGAACGACACTCCTGATATGTGAGGTGGCATGGATAGGGTCCCAATCAAACAAAGTTGTTGATTAGCCATTGAACCTTTCAGGTCATGTGATCAGTCACATTCCTGGAAGGAATTTCAAGATGTGGTAATGTATACGATGGATGAGTGTACATATATATATATATATATATATATATAAGTGTTTGTGTGTGTGGAGCTGCATGAGTATATAAGAGAGCTGTTGGTGTATGTAAGAAAGCTGTGTACAAGTATGTAGTAAAACAGTGCGTGTATGTAACAGAGGTGTAAGTGCATACTTCAAAGCTGTAGAAAAGCTATATGTGTTAGAACTGTGTTTGTGTATGGAGGAGAGTTGTGTGTGTATTTTGGAAAATTGCGTGTGTGATAGTAGTAGAGTTGTGCGTATGCAGGAGAGATGTGTGTATGTAGGAAAGAGGGTGGAAACTTATCAATGCTATAGGACCTATGCAAGAACCTAACATGATCAAATTTGACTCATGACAATACAGCTTTAAAAAATGCATTGGCAGCAATTGTACCGATCATCTACTTTCAATGAATTATCAGCAAATTGGTGAAAGTACACCTATTAAAAAAAAAATAACAGCCTCCTCCATATCCCCTCTAGCTGTCCTGTCCATCACCAAGATAGGTGCGTTTTCTGCCATTTTAGGTAGAAGTAATGTTCAACCAATTTGCTTCTAATTTAGACAAAGTAGTAGGAAAGTTTATCAAACAAACTCTACATATGAGCTCTATCTATTTTACAATACGTGTAATATGTATTCACAAAATGTCCATTTTCTATATGTGTGAACTTCACATCTTTTTTTTTTTTAGTAAGTTTTAGTGCATGATGAGGTGGTGTTTACCTATAGGATCCACCATCTCTTGGACTGGGCACCATTGATGGTATTTATTGGGCCCCACGTTCTTAAGTAAATCTCAATATTGCTTCAAAAAGGTAGCTATGCATATACAGTTTACAGACAGAATGTTAACATATTAAGCAAGAGTGTGACAACTTATCAGTGCTAAATGTGCCATAAAAAAACCCAGCATGTAAAATTCTTAGCTTTGACAAGTGACAACATATCTGGCAAAATGCATTGTAAACCAAATGTAATTTTTAGCTGCAGTAAATTTTAGACAATCAAAATGATGTTAAAATGTGTGTGTTTCTTACAGTCTAGAGGCTGCTTATTCTGATGGAGGAAAACACTGACAGCATCCTTCATGATCACTGAAAGAACTGTTCTCCTTTCTCCTGCCCCACACTGATCTATCTGATCGGTGCAGTGCAGGGGAGAAAGTCACCAGGACTTGCACGGATGTTGCGCATCCTGTGTAGCTGAAAAAACTTCTGCAAGACTAGCCCTTGGACCTCTTTATGAAAAGAAGAACGACACTCCTGATATGTGAGGTGGCATGGATAGGGTCCCAATCAAACAAAGTTGTTGATTAGCCATTGAACCTTTCAGGTCATGTGATCAGTCACATTCCTGGAAGGAATTTCAAGATGTGGTAATGTATACGATGGATGAGTGTACATATATATATATATATATATATATAAGTGTTTGTGTGTGCGGAGCTGCATGAGTATATAAGAGAGCTGTTGGTGTATGTAAGAAAGCTGTGTACAAGTATGTAGTAAAACAGTGCGTGTATGTAACAGAGGTGTAAGTGCATACTTCAAAGCTGTAGAAAAGCTATATGTGTTAGAACTGTGTTTGTGTATGGAGGAGAGTTGTGTGTGTATTTTGGAAAATTGCGTGTGTGATAGTAGTAGAGTTGTGCGTATGCAGGAGAGATGTGTGTATGTAGGAAAGAGGGTGGAAACTTATCAATGCTATAGGACCTATGCAAGAACCTAACATGATCAAATTTGACTCATGACAATACAGCTTTAAAAAATGCATTGGCAGCAATTGTACCGATCATCTACTTTCAATGAATTATCAGCAAATTGGTGAAAGTACACCTATTAAAAAAAAAATAACAGCCTCCTCCATATCCCCTCTAGCTGTCCTGTCCATCACCAAGATAGGTGCGTTTTCTGCCATTTTAGGTAGAAGTAATGTTCAACCAATTTGCTTCTAATTTAGACAAAGTAGTAGGAAAGTTTATCAAACAAACTCTACATATGAGCTCTATCTATTTTACAATACGTGTAATATGTATTCACAAAATGTCCATTTTCTATATGTGTGAACTTCACATCTTTTTTTTTTTTAGTAAGTTTTAGTGCATGATGAGGTGGTGTTTACCTATAGGATCCACCATCTCTTGGACTGGGCACCATTGATGGTATTTATTGGGCCCCACGTTCTTAAGTAAATCTCAATATTGCTTCAAAAAGGTAGCTATGCATATACAGTTTACAGACAGAATGTTAACATATTAAGCAAGAGTGTGACAACTTATCAGTGCTAAATGTGCCATAAAAAAACCCAGCATGTAAAATTCTTAGCTTTGACAAGTGACAACATATCTGGCAAAATGCATTGTAAACCAAATGTAATTTTTAGCTGCAGTAAATTTTAGACAATCAAAATGATGTTAAAATGTGTGTGTTTCTTACAGTCTAGAGGCTGCTTATTCTGATGGAGGAAAACACTGACAGCATCCTTCATGATCACTGAAAGAACTGTTCTCCTTTCTCCTGCCCCACACTGATCTATCTGATCGGTGCAGTGCAGGGGAGAAAGTCACCAGGACTTGCACGGATGTTGCGCATCCTGTGTAGCAGAAAAAACTTCTGCAAGACTAGCCCTTGGACCTCTTTATGAAAAGAAGAACGACACTCCTGATATGTGAGGTGGCATGGATAGGGTCCCAATCAAACAAAGTTGTTGATTAGCCATTGAACCTTTCAGGTCATGTGATCAGTCACATTCCTGGAAGGAATTTCAAGATGTGGTAATGTATACGATGGATGAGTGTACATATATATATATATATATATATATATATATATATATATATATATAAGTGTTTGTGTGTGTGGAGCTGCATGAGTATATAAGAGAGCTGTTGGTGTATGTAAGAAAGCTGTGTACAAGTATGTAGTAAAACAGTGCGTGTATGTAACAGAGGTGTAAGTGCATACTTCAAAGCTGTAGAAAAGCTATATGTGTTAGAACTGTGTTTGTGTATGGAGGAGAGTTGTGTGTGTATTTTGGAAAATTGCGTGTGTGAT